>NW_024067107.1:0-174868 GCF_015039405.1 Cantharellus anzutake
GGGCTAGCTCTTTACGGTCAGAAGAGGACACTCAATGTATTTCCAGCGTGGCACGGGCTCTGGTTGAGAAACCACCGAGTGAAAACCCCCTTACGCTGTGACACTCGAGATCGAAGAAACGCCGCTAGCTAGAACACATTTATATTATATTTAGAGATGTGAACACTGCATGCGCGCGTAGCTAGCACAGGACAGTTTACTGCCTGGAACACTAATCGTCCGATTATACATAAATGTGCTGGACAGGTAACGACTCCTGCTAGAATCTCGGCAGGATGGTAGGCACTGATAAAATGGGACTATTTGGGACGGGAATATACTTATATATATATTTAGTTTCACTGGCAAGCGTCGTATTTAGTGCGGCCTGCTGCGCAGGCTACAGTGCTGCCGCAATCATCCGTGCGATTCACAACGTGGGCACGTCCTACTAAGGCTTTTATTTCCCCAAGAACAACCATGGCACGCGCTGCATTGTAGATGTCGATCTAACTTTAGTTTTAGCCAACTGTTACATAGTAGTATTCTGAAGCTCTAATGTGACTATGGCACCGCCCCCGTGCCTTGCAAAGAAATACCAATAAACGGCCATCATGCCATATGTAAGGATTGAGAAGGCCACAGTTAGATCAATAAGGGAAGGGACCACGACTGAACTCGTCGGGTATAGGTATAAGTACAAAGAAAGGAGCCCAACTCGGCGGGAGTACGGTGGCTTGTTTTCGACGAAGAGGTTAAGGAGCGGTGATCAAAGATTCATACACGGAGGGGGCACGGGGATGGGGGAAAACAATAAGGACAGAGAAGCAGAGAAGTGTGCAGAGCTGGGTCTGAGAAGTGGTTTGGAGTTAAATTCAAGAGAATTTCCATCTGTGGGGTATTAAGAAATATTGGTCAGGCTTCACTCGATCGGGAGTATGAGGTTGAGTAGATGAGTCCTCACCGGTTACCACAGTTCACGCATCTGAACGGGAGTCAGAGTTAGAAAGAGGAAAAGTAGGGTCAATGATACGTACGTTACGAATGTCTAGCAATAAGCACGATGGTGGGTGGGATGAGTCAGCCAAAATCCCCAATCTTGTTTAATACATTGCCTTACCGTCATCGGTTCATCCGCACTTCTGGTCTGGGCTTGACGATATCGGGTTTTACGCTAAAAGGAACATCTCAGTGACGTCAGGATATGAAACATTCGTGATGAATGCTAGCCTCTTTGCAGCGACCACATTGGAATGCATCAGTTTCAGCCTCTTGCTCACCGGCTCCCAAAGACTTGAACAAATTATCCTCCATCAATTGCGCATCGGCTTCCTTGCGCTCTTCTGAAGCCATTTCCTAAGATAAACGTGAGGGTGGGTAAACCGATGGAGATGATGAGAGACTTTTCTGTACCTGGACACTCATCGTGCAGAACTTGGGAATAGGCAAGTCTCCCGAAACAATGAATTCCCGTAGCTGCGGGTTGTTCTTGTCCTTCAAGTTGAGGAACAATCTTCTCATTTTGTTCCTATACGCAGCATTTACTGCGCGGAACTCTCTGTACACTTCACCTTCCACGGCCTGTGCCTTTTTAAGCAGTTGCTCCGAAGCTATTGAGTTTGTTCAGTCAGCTGGGACGCCGATGCTTTTCTCAGTGTGGGATAGGACAGAAACTCACGGTATCGTGAATCATTAGCAAGCGCGTCATATACCATTTCCAGACATTTGTCCCGGACTTTATCCCCAAGTGTCACAATGGTAACTCCATCGGTCTTGGTGGTCCTGGGAGCGCCGGGTTTAGCACCGGGTACGACTTTATGCGGAACGTTGACTGGTGTAGAGGGTGTTTCTTGACGTGAGGGACTGGGAGTACCAGAAGGGTTCTCAGTCTTGATCGCAGCAACTTTGCCTTTGGCAGGATGCCATGCAAAAAAAAAAAAAGTTAGTGAAGTGATCGAGGCGGAGCGTGCAAGAAGGCTTATTCACCGGCAGGAGTCTTGGTTTTCGGCTTATCCCCCACATGGACCTCCCCTTTCCACTTCTTTACGATCACTTTGGACAGATCTGCAACATCCTTCGCGCTGTGGTTCCGAAGTTTGCTGACAGCCACGCCTACCTTCGTCTCCTACACTTGCGCAAGAAACAAATCAAAAACTGGATAAGCGCTGAAAGATCGAAGCTACGAACCTTGAGAAGTTGCTCGGTGGCCACGACATCCTTAAGCAGCTGCTTCATAATCGTCACGCATTCCTATTTTCGATGAGCGGAAGAAGCACCAAAAAATCGAAGTGAAAGGGGTTCGTTAGCCAACGTGTTAATCACGAGTGTTTTTGTTTTCAGTGAACCAACCTCTGCAGCGTTGGGACCCTGTGATGCTGCGGCCGCATTCAACGCCTTCACAAGCGTCTTCACCTCCGCTGCGTCTGTCATGTAATGAAGTGTCTAATGCGTATTCTACACGATAAGCTCTACTGTCAATGCCACCCTGATGCGTTTGTTGTTGAATTGCGACAGAAGCACGTCACGAGATTGGGTGATTGGTTTGCAACCTCGTGACGCAACTTTATGCGTCAAAAATTCTGAGGGCTGTTGCTCTCATCGCTGGCTCATGCATTAAGGTTTGGCCTTCGGGGTTCTGGATACTCGTTTTTCTGAGGTCTCTAGCCCAAATATACTCGTTTTAGGATTAAGTGAGGAATGTGAATCCTCGAGCGCCCAACCCGGTTCTCCATGATTCAGGTTACTTGGGTCCTTCCGCATTCGTTTGTATTCATGTAGTGCTGTTGTGTGGAGAGACTGGAAAAATTCTTCACAAGCTTCTTGCCGAGACCCGCTTTCCAACATTCACAATGATCGGAACAGGCCCTCGACAATGCTGTCAAATTACTGTCGTTCGTGTGGGACTGCTTCCTCTGCCGAATCTAGGGAAAGCCTTTCCAGTTCTATGGATGTGTGTCCTGGTTCTTTTGGCAAACGTTCGTCGTGCCTACGGAGGCTTTCTTATTTTTTTTAGCAGTTCGTCCCTCATTCAAAGTGGTAGTGTACTTCGGTACTCCGACTGAACTCTTATAGACATCGCACTAGAGGTGTCCAGATCGGGGTCGCGACAGGCCCTTGATGAATCCTTGGATTGTACGTCCCATTGACTGCCTCAGTTTGAGGACCGAGGTATTAGGGACAATTTCTCGTCAGACATTGTTCTTCTCTTTCTCTTGCAGAATTGTTATCCGTGCCGATTGAAAAATCTTACTCTGTGGGTGGAGGTGTGGGCGGTGGAAATCGCCCTCACCGATTCATCCCGAATGGTGGGGGTCTCTTTTGCTGATATGTAAATCTGGGCTGCCACGTGCAGAGTCGCTTTTCGCCAAAATTAGTCTTTGGAATAGGGTCGCGGTTGTTGATCAAATTTGGACTGTCCAAGCCAGCCAGGTTGGAATGCCCCTGCGAGCATGGGGGTTGCGCAAAGAATTTCAAATGATGTCTTGATGGACCACGTGATGTGTGAATGCGGCCATGTCTGAAATAGGCAATGTCGACCAGAGCGCTTACTCGTCACCCCATCCTCGGGGCGCGCGTATTCAGGTTCGTCATTGTGACTAGGGGCTTCTCATTTTAGTGCTTCATCTAAATAAGGCGAGCTTTCAAGCGGGAAAGGGAAGAGATCCCCTTTTTCGCCACAAACACCAAAAGCACATGAAAGTTTGATCAGTTCAAACCTCGTGCTTCATCGATGGGGGGGCCTTCCGTTCTGAGCCCCGACTTCTATTCAACCGCGGTATATGATGCAATTTGATCAATTTTCACAAGCTTCAAGCTCTGTTTTCTTAGTTTCTTTTTTCCCCGCTTCTTCGCTACTCGTTTTGGGCTCGTCACATTGCTAGATCTACATCATATTTCAATAGCGATTAAGGTTTAAGTATAATTAGCTGCGGTATATTGCCCCCTTGGCTTGTCGGGTAATAACCTTTTCGGATCCGCTTGTGGAGCTACCTTTGATTTCACAAGCTTCCTTCGACCTGACATGACATCAGTCAAGACCTGTCAGCGGACTTGGTGTCCCATGAGTCCGCAGGTAGGCAGGGCACTGACCTCTCTTTACACGGGGAGAGAGCAGTCAGGAGGCACCCTAGTCTGTCAGTCTCGACTTTTGCATTTTTGGACAAGATATAAAAGGCGGCGTGGGGTTTTGCCCTCCCTGTCGTTCTCCCGCCGAGTGCAGGGCGTAACGATCTCTACGCCCGCAAGAAAGCCGGCTAGCCTCGTCGCAATGTCCTCCTCGGCAGCAAAGTGTACCAAAACGTACTCAAAACAACAGGCTATTTTGGTCAACGACTTCAAAGATAAGCTTGAGGATTTGAGGGGAGGCCGGCGAAGACGGCGGCGGCGCACAGGCTGAGGGGCGGGAGGAGTGTAAGGGCCTGTTGGAAGGCGATCGAGTCCGTAAACGAGTTCCACGGTAGTCCTGGAGCGCAGAGACCCAACGCCACGTCGCCACTCCCCTCCTATTTCCGTCGGTACCGGCCCCAAACGCTTCACGACCAGGCTCTCATCAAGCTCCACGGCGAGAAGATCGACTGGGAGGCATTTAAGGGCAATGCGATCGATCTGGGTACGTTTCGATCTATCTTACTGAGGTCGTCTGGTCTAACTATTATACCCAGGCACCAACATTTCACCCGACGACTTTATATTGAAGATGCACCCCAACGCCGCGACCTGCGCCTCCCTCAAATATCCGCGTGGCCGCCTCTTGCAGCTTCGGGGCGTCGTCAAGGACAACGAGCTGCGCCACCCGACAATGCTCGACGCGGACGGCGAAAAGCATGGCATTCACGAGACGTCGATGGAGCTAGCCATCCACCCGTACGGTCCCGGCTTCATCATGGCTGACGGCAAGGGACGTATCGTCGGCCTCCTCGCCGGCGGTGCCGGCCAGACAGATCCCCTCTTCGACTGAGTTTTTGACAACCGTATCAAGGCGTCCTTTCCCCAATGCCCACTTCAACCCGATCAAAGCCTAGGCGTCGCGACATCAATTTAGAACGACATTGGGAATGCTGGTGAGGTGGTCAGAGGCGGAGACGTCTCGTTCTTCTTTCTGCTTATGCGACTTCTTCTTCTCCTTCCGTCAAGCTCTTTTATCTATGGATTAGTTGTCGATTTAGATCGGTGCTCTGACCAATGAACTGCTGTTTGGATTCATATCTTTCTTTCCCTCTCATCTTTTCGTATAACTATGTAACGGCCTTTACTAACGATATAGGTCACGGACCCGTAGGCTTGTCGTTTAGGTTCATCTCGTTTCTTTCCTCTTCTCCCTTCGGGTAACTGACGGATTTAACGTGCAGGTCTCAGACAAAACTCGATACGATTAGCTGGACTACCTGAAATGCTCGCAGCCCTTCGAATGACGTCTACTGAACCTATGCAGGCCTTCGATCCTCTTACGGTAGCTTCTCGTTTTTTCTCGGACACTAGCAACTTGACCGTATCCTCTCCCACTCCTCTACCCCTAACCTTCTTCTGGTACCACGTAGTAGTTGTCTCTCTTCTCGCTAACCACTTTGCCGTCGCTTTTTGTTTATCCTTACATAAAACTCCACTTATTGACTTTGCTCTTGCGACTTCACTCTTATATAAACAGCATCGTTTACTGGTATCCGGAAATCGAAGCTAACGATATTACCTAGTATGCACCATTCATAGGCAACCCAATCTGAACTGGTCTCAATATCCACTCGCAGTCACATACAGATTGTATAACCATGGCACCCTCATCGCATAAAGTAAGCATGTCTTGTCCAACCGGAGGTTTCGTTCACTGCCATGCTTTATTCCAATTGCGGATCCGTCCCTCCGCAGGCGAAACGCGCAGATCATCTGCAGTGCATAACAAAAAGAAAAAAAAAAGATTGCCTCCGTTTCAGGGATCGGATCTCAGTTAGGAATGGTTTTCCATCGTTGTGAACTAACTCGATCAGCGTTCGGCGTTCCTCGCTGACGCAAGTGGGCTGTTATGGCCGCTCCTCGCCAACTATGGGGTTGTGATGGTTTATTGCACCGATTACGGGCTCGGAGTGGATATGCTTTGGCCTCAGGGGTCCGCGCCCATGCTGAAGCATCGTCAGGAACGGTGATCTAGGCACAAGGGTTTTCAATGTTCCGAAATTACAGATGTGTTGCACCTCGGGACACCCACCCCAGAATACAAAAATAACTGGCACCAAAAGTGTTCTTGTTATCGGTTGATAGCGCTTATGCCGGAAACAAATGCATGCAGTTGGAAGGAAAAAAATGATCAACTCGACCTGTTGTTGGATGTTGATGACTATCTACTATAAGTGAATTGGAGTTCAACCCCGGTGAAAAGGTCAAGTGCCGGCTAGCTCTCACGAAAGGAGCAGTGCGGGAGTGACTTGAACAATATGTTTGGCAACTTTCAATGACGCTTCGATGGCATGGATGCAATGGATGCAATGGGAGATGGCAACTCCCCACGCGCACACAGTATATACTACTCTCATTGCCCGAGCCCCAAAGAATAGAATTGTACCAACAAGTCGTTTTGCGGCGTGAGTTCTTACGCACGCCCATTGTAAGCCGCATATTTGATACCGACTCACCCACTATGGGAAAGTCAAAAAAAAAGTCCTTGGAACATAACTTTGCTTCCGCTTCTCTCTCTCACTCTGAACTTGGGGTTGAGCCAACGGAAACACACGCAGTTGTACTGGACATGCAATGCAAGAATCTGGATCCGTGGGACAGGAGCATACGAGTAGTACTTATACGTTGGGTCGCGATAAGAAAACAGAAGCACAGCCCATATGTGATGCCGGAATTGTAAATGGCCTGGATCATTTACATACTTATGATCGACGAGCGCTTGTTTGCCTTGGCATTTGTAATCCATGAACAAATATTGGAGATTGGACTTGAATTGTATAAAATAAAGGGACGAATACATAATCCAAAATGGTCCGGGATATGGAATACAAATCGGAAGACGAAAAAGCAAAAGTGGTGCTTTTTTGAAATATAAAATACGTGGCATCAAAGGTTTTCCAATCACCAAGTACTTACATAACCAACCCTTTTATGGTATCTCTTTACCAGTTTCCAGTGCGCTTATACGACATATGAATCATGATCAGTCAACGTTACTGCACGATAGGTCCCGAAGCCCCGATTTCCTGCCCGAATTTGAATGGCTGATAGGGGGGTGTTATGCGGCCGGTCTACATATGGACTTTTTTTTTTTTTTTATCGAACGTTTGCGTGAACAGTGCACGTATGTATTTTTCGTCAATATTGGAACAGATTAGATCGTCGCGAAGGGCGAGCAGTTATTGTGCTGTGCGGGTTCAAGATGGAAATGAATTGAGATCGAGTTGAGGAGGGGAGCCCCGGCGGCGACTGCGGTTTAATTTCGTCCACTGGTTTGCATGACCGCCTTTCAACATGCACATGCCGTCTTCCTGCGCCGGTTGAACACCGCGTGCTATGCACCATATGCCGTTATTTAGTATACCTAGCTAGTTAGTGGGTATGGAATCGTGGCTCTGTTGATCGTTGTGCAAGGGTGGAATGATCAGACCGCATGCATGCATGCATGGTCAATGAAACGTGGGATAAAAAAAGTGATCAATATATCGGTGCTTGAGTTCCAGTGGTATTGGGACCTCCACTTGTGGTTCAAGGAAAATCTAGTTGGTAAAGTAGGAGACGAGATGAGGAAAACAGGGAATTCCATTACATTGCGATATGTATATATTTGTTACCGAGAACCTTACTTATGATGCGCAGCGAATTGGGTTTGGATAATCCAAGCGCGATTGCTAGCCAACAAATCTCATTGATATCATCTCGTTATCACTTCCGATGTGGCTTCCTCTCCGTCAGGGAAAAATAAACGGGAGAATTACAAGAAGCCATCAAAGCCGCTGCGCGCTCACCGTGTACAACTTTCCAGCCCGATAATAATGACGGCCACCGTGTGCGCTTTCTGCTTGAGTGAGAAAAAGGAGATAGAACCATGCATGGGGAGGCTACACAAGCCCGCAGCAAGGGAATTAGATGATATGTAGGTCTATCATTAAAGGTGCAAGAAGCGAGGTAAGGTTAGTGTGGAGGGACCTTACACAGTGCATTGATCTCTAATTGTCGTACCCGGCGACAGGAGCCCCGGAGCATCCCATCCATCAAAAGGAGCGGTGTTATTCCAATTTTAGAATTTACTAGCTATGTATTTGGTTTTCGTGCTTGTTGCTTTTTCTTCTTCCGAAGTTTTGATGTTGTACAATGCATGGGTCGGGTATGAGAAAAACACAGAGAGATATTTAAAGAGCCCGGATCTTTTCCTCGAAGCGATGATGCCAGACAAGTACACATGGTACTTCTGCTTAGGTTCTTTGGGGGGGGGGGGGGGTCCTCATTTCTGGGCACCGAGAAAAGAGATAGGGGAACCATGCAGAGAAGCAGGGGACCACAAAGGGGGCTTCGCCAAAGGGCAAGTCCCAGCTCGGTGAACGATTGAGCACCAAGATAATAGTGTACGTCCAGTAATGTAACTTGGGGTTCACATTTTTTTACGCAAGTACATATTGTGTGTGCAATCCGAGTAGTAAGCTTCATGGGGATCTGATGGCCAGGGGTTGGAAGGGGTTTGGTCTGGGAAGGAACTTTCCTGATCCAGGGGCCCCAAAACCCTCTCTCTCCTGAGCTTCGGAACTTCCAAGTCCAGTATTCGGGCCCCCTGCTGAAGGTCCGGGGGTCCACTAGGATCACATAGGATCTATCTAGAGTAAGTATGCTACATCATGGGTGAGATGGTATGGGTCGGGACCATTCCCTGGTTCGCCGTTAGAAATAATAGTTCACACTTGCTAGCTGTTGATTTGCCTAAGATTATCGTAGCCAGAATATTCTTCCCCTTGCAACGCACTCCGTGGTGCCAGTGCTAACCGGTGCACACACACACACCCTATACACGGCGACATGTAACAACGATGGTCAGTATGTATAGTGATTGAAGTGAGTGAGTGATGGCGACATCCTGAAGCAGGTCCGATTGAAGAATAAGCGTTGAAACGACTAGTGACCCTTTTGGCACTGGAACGCGGATCAAGGACACAGAAGGGTTCCCACGGAATAGAGTTAGTTATGGGCGGGATAGCTGCCAGCGCAGCTCGGAACATGATCAGGGGTCTCCGTACGAGGTCCGACCGTGGTTAGCACGGTACCATCAGCCGCGTATTCTATGTGTTATCACCACTCGTAGTAGCACTGGTGCTAGTTGGGAGCAGGTCTCTTGAAAAAAGAATGAGATATACGTACGTGCCGCGGCCAGGCCGGGACACAGGCACCATCAAGTGATATATCGATAGACAAGGATCATGCATAAGTAATGAAGTTGATCTACGTTAAGCATCAACGTTTACTAAACTAAAAGGATGTACGAGAATGATCGAACAAATATCGAAGTACGCCAGGGGAAAAGGAGCGACGCCCTATATCCGACGTCCGAGCAGGCTAGTTACTAATCCGTAGAGATCAACGTAGTGGCCGGAGAGAACTCCAAAGGAAAAGTTTGGTTTCTGGAGTTCGGGATTTACACCTTGGAATGATGTATTGCTATCATTGCATGCTGCTATTGGTTTTCACTCGCGCGAAGGGTTGTTTGGGTGAACGAAAAAAGTCGTCAACACTCTTGGGAGGGTCAAGTGCATGGTGACATCATCATGAAACCCACAAAAAAGGAATAGGAAAAAAAAAAGGGACAGGCAATGTTCACACACACAGACAGTTGTGTACTTTAGAAATACACTGTGTGAGTGAAAAAAAAAATAAATTGATAGGGGGCGGAGGGATTAGGCCGTTCGCCACCAGTTCAAACAGCACTAAGGCCTAGCTTGAGAAATTATCGGTAAAAAATGATGAGATCGGCCTGCATGCGTCTTGCGTGATCGTGAACAACTGTTTTTGTGCAAATCGTTATGCGGATCTACAACTCCCAGACTTGGTTTATGTAGTACGTGGACTGAGTGATCAGTCCACCCAGAATGTGGTGGCAACGTCTTCCGTGTGATGCCTAGTATTCACGCCGGAGAATGACCCAAAAAAAAGGAAGATCGGAAGAACAATATGAGGCCTGGAGCGATTCTGCCGGGGAGGTAATACTTAATGGGCACCGCATGCAGTTGATCATTATGATAGTTACTGGTACGGTTGAACCCCGATCTTAACGCGTGTGTATATAGGCATAAGCGAGCGGGGTTCAAAAAGCGGGGTTCGATCTCATGAGTGGCCATGAGGGGGGTGCTGGCTATACAGCACTCGTGCGATTACGCCATATACGGGCACAATAAATGTGGTCATGATGCTGAGCCTGCCGAAGTAATGCCAGGCATGTATGTACTACTATATACGAGTTGCTTCGTTGCAAGCCCAGCCCAGAACATCGCTATATGGAGATTAAAATATTATGCACGGCCATCAGTCAATACCTAGGGCTCAACGCCGATTTCACCGATATATCGCGCGACGCTCGTAAGTACCCGTGAGTAAGCCAATATGCGAGCCATTCGTGACAAGGCACGACATGCAGCACAATGACAGTACTAGGGCACACACGGAGATGAGCTTGAGGCATATCGGAATCGATGCGCGCACTTGGAAGAACCATCGATCCGTTATAGTACCTGTGACGTGCATGTGTTCGGTCGCAACCCGAGCACAGTTCGCCGATGGTCACAACGATACCTTACTGGTTATGGTTTCTGATGGATTCCCGGGGTTTCGGGTACGCGTCAAATCTAGATGGCAATGCTTTTTTCTTTTTCAAAGAGCTGGTGGGCCTTGTGCCTGTTGGTTGGTTGCTGCAAAAGGGCCACGTAATCAAAGTGCTCCGAACCAAATACACAAAAACAAAGATAACGTAAGATTGACGGTTAGAGAGCATTAATGTAATGGTGTAGGTTCCAAAGAGGACCAAGTGTGCCCAAACACTATCTGACCAGTCGCACTACTCGCGCACGGACGCTTTACCGAGCGCCAGTGACGTTCATTTTCTTATCGTTCTTCTCGGGTCAAAATCAACCCCATCGGACCGTTTAGGACCGGAATTTACATAAGTAATCTGTCTCAATCTTAGAAACGAAAGTGCTTGCCAAAAAGGGGTTCGGGTCGATTAAGAAGCCCGAGGTTCTATGTCCAAGCGCGAACCAAAATTCCACCTGGAATTCAATCTTACGGTGCGAGGCCACGCGTCCGTGCCCAAAAAAGTGTTTCATTTGGCTCCACTGGATCCAATTACATATTATTGACGTGGGTCTAGACGCTATAGGGGGAGAGGGGGGTCAATCCGCTCCATGTTTACGCTACGAATGATGACAGAATAACCTGCCAACCCAGATGTTCGCTAGTTATTTACAGTTTTGCTTCTATCCATTCATTCACGATTTGAGATAACCGTAGAGATAAGGACCAAAACACTCACAAAGCGTTAATTTCCGATCGTCGCTTGTGTCCGTTCATGAGCGCTCGCGTTATGCTCTGATCGACGATCATGTAAACCCAATTAGTTTGTCGTTCCACATCAAGCGATAACCACGCAAAGCAATTCATTCCATTAATGAGATAGGGCAATCAGCTACTCAGCTGGATACAACTCGTACTGATGATTTTATTCGATCTACGTCTGTGCGTATTACAATGTGTAAAATAATCGACTGTCAAGCGCGCGTAACTACATAAGAAGAATTATCTGGAGATTTCCCACGACAATCCAGAACAATCCGGACTCGTACAATTCCAACACTTATACCTGTTTTGCGATTCCCATTCCTTTGATCTTTCAATTTGTAGGACCAATATGAATATGTTTGAGGCACAAGATAACTAGTACCTGTTTCCAGATGTCCTTCTAAATCCAACCTGCGCAGGCTGCAGTGCTGTGGGCCAAGCATAATGATATGTACCACTAGCACAATCCCGCGTATCTGCATCGCCCTATCGTTCAAGTTGGAATTAATGCCAGAGTTGGAACAAAGCCTAGAGACCGTTTGCGGCACTGCCGATTGCTGAGCAATCATCGATGACGCACTGAATTCGCGATCCGTGGCCAGGCTCAGTCTCCAGCAGTCCTTTCGTTTTCCACTCGAAAAATACTCGCAACGTAATTTTCGCTGAAGCTCCAGCCAGAAGTGGACGTACGAGATGAATTTGATGATCAGGGAAGAGCTGGACCTGTGTGTAACAACTCACGCGGGGACGTCCGCCACTCAGTGATTGTACCACTCCTGTGAGAATCTAGTTGCAAATTCCGCGGTCTAATTCGTGCGAGCCAATTACTTGCCATCGAAAACTAGAAGCAGAAGCAAGAGGGTGTGGGGGACTCTCATTTTCAAAACTCGATACGGGGGGGGGGGCGCAACGCACATCGGGACCCGTGTTCGACACTTGGATGTGTTTTCATATCCAGTCTTTGCGTTCAGAGCAAAGTTAATGCTGGGATAACAGATTCGATCCACAGCAATCCGCAGTCGCACAGATCTAACTACAGTCACACCGTTCTATCACATACTAGCATTTCTCCCCAGGCTCCCTGGCATCCTCTCACACTTTCCCTGGCCATAATATATGCACATCGCACTGGGTACTTTGGACGGGGCTGGGAATGGGTTGGTGCTTGTGTGTGTGTGTGCGTGAGATGTATGTCCGTGTGGTTAGCTGGCATGTGAATGGTGTCCCTGTTCGCAGCCAGAGATGGGCGAGGAGGCATTGAGCAGTTCTTTTCGGTGGACACCCTCACACTCATAGTGATCGCAGGCCTGGGCACCCGTTATGGCTTCCATCTTTCTCATTCCCATCGAGGTTGATAGGTCGTTGAGAAATGCGAACTTGATCATTCCGATTGTGAGTTTGATAAGTAGACACATGTACATATATACTCAGATATAACAGGAGTGTGTAAAATCACACGCCTGCGTGTTCTGGGGAGAAGTAAGGAAAGCCATTCATGTGAAGAGGGGAGGGGGGGGATTAATGTTACTCTTGCAACCCAGTAGAGGTTAGTCACTTGTGTGTCAATGAGTGTGCAACGCTAAGGTCATCTTGTACGGCGGTTGGCGCTTCCCACCTATCGACGATGCTTCTAGATCGACACCCTCAATCAGCACGAACGCCCAATGACGCGACGATTCACCATCCGTAACTTCCAGGGATGTTAATGCATTACAAAACGATACAATATGAATAGGGGACGTTTGGTTCGATAGTTTGCAGGGTCCCAAGCCAAACATGACAACAATCTAATCTCGAAGGGCAATTTTTTCAAAAGTTCTGCGGTAGAAAAGCGCTTGCGCACAAACTTAGGTTCGGTCCCTGAGCTTTAACCTCCTCTCTCTCTCTCTCTCTCTCTGTCCTTGTTGTGGACGCCTGGAATGGAGATGATGGCAGGAACGGAGTCTTTCTGAGATAAAATTGCGTAACCAATTTGACATAGGTGCATGGCGTGGAGTTCCATCCCCGAATTCAATAAGAGTGACGGCAATAACAAATCCGTTTCTTTCCACTTATTATTTTTTTTTTTTGTTTCCTTTGAAATTATCTTTTTGGGTCAGATTTTTTTCTCCCCCCGCTAATTTTTTTTCCCTTCACTTTCCCTTTTTACCTTGACGTTCCTTCAGGGACAGGTTTTACAGACTCGTTTGGCGAAATCTCATGTAAACTCTGCTCCTCCGACAGGTACATGTTATTAGTTTCCTTCTACCTCATCATCGTTCTTGCAGAGGGCTCCTTAAGCCAGGAGAAGTTGCACTGGATTGCGATGCTGAAGGGGAGGCCGATGGCGTGAGAAGTTCATCATTCGGAAGGGTCTTCTAGATTATTTTTCGCAGTCGTGCGAACATTTTGTTTTTTTTTTAAAAGTAATTTACCGATAAAAAAAGTTGATGGGAATTCTTTCCTTGTTTGGGCGGGTACCAGATCCGTAGATTCGTCATATATATTCAGTCGAGGTGATGATGTTCTGGAAAAAGAGGCGGTGACTACAGTTGGCAAAGTGCCTTGGATGATTTATCAAATTCAAAATTGAATTTCTTTTGAAAGGAATTTGATAATACATATCAGAAATTGCCTCGTTTTTTTTTTCTCTCTCTCTTCAACCCTTTTTATTCGCACAGAATCACCCGGATTGAATAGTGACCCTTTCTGGCAATTTGAAAATGAATCCTGCAAAGGAGTTTTGTCGTCCGTCGTTCTCGTTTCCAATCCCAAATCCAAATCCGAAATAAAAAAAAAACGAAAAAACAACAATATGTTCAATCCATCCCTGGATATAAATCCCCCGAATCTCGTCTTCCTCTTCTGCCTCACTTCACCCATCACCCTTCCTCCTCACCATGGCTCACGTTCAGCAAAAGCCCTACAATGAGGACAAGCTCCCCCAGTTCACACCCATGAAGTGCGTTCCTTCCTACCATCTCGCTTTCCTTCCACATCTACTGACCTGACTTTTTTTTTCTCCTTGCTTCGTTCACTCCCCCCTCGCGCCTTTATCACTCACCCAACATCCCGGCTTCCCCTCTCACAATGTGGAATCGCTCCCATCACCATCTCCCAGCTGGTCCTTGGGCGAAATCCGCGCTGCCATCCCCGCCAAATACTTCGTGCGTGACACTGCTCGGGGTCTCCGACACGCTGCGCGCGACTTTGTTATTGGTGCCGTCTTTTGGTACTTGGCTACCTACATTGATCCCTTGGCCAAGTCGAAAGCCACCGTTGAAGCGTTGGGGACGATTGGCGCTGAGGTCTTCAGATGGTCACTTTGGTCCGTTTATTGGTGGTTCCAGGGTTTGAACTTCACCGGCATCTGGGTTATTGGACATGAAGTGAGTTTGGTTTTTTCCCCCTTCAACATGGCCTGTTGTCGCCGTGCCTGGGCGTGGTTCGATGCGATGCGTGCCCGTTGCTTCGAGGCCTTGACTATTAGCAAACCTACTGACCACAACACCGCTTTCTCTACTATCTAGTCTGGCCATGGTGCTTTCTCTGCCAACCGTACCGTTTGCGATATCGTCGGTTTCATTACCCACACCCTCATGTGGACTCCTTACTTCTCCTGGCGTATCTCCCATCATCGTCATCATTCCAACCACGCCTCGATGGAGAAAGATGAAGTGTATGTCCCCAAGACTCGTTCAGATCTTGGTATCCCTGAGGGACGCAATGAGGATATCGACTGGGAGCATTATTTGGGTGACACTCCTCTCTACACCCTCTACATGCTGGTTCGTCAGCAAGTACTTGCTTTCCCTGCTTACCTCCTCTTCAACGTCTCTGGCCAAAAGTCCTACCCCAAGTGGTGAGTTGAATCATTGGAAATGTTCATTCAATTGAGTAAGACGCTCAAAAAATTCTTTCATTGATCAGGACCAACCACTTTGACCCCAACTCCGTGCTGTTCAACCCATCTCAACGTAATGCTGTTATCGCTTCCAATCTCGGTATCTTCGCAATGATTTGGGGAGTCACCTATGCGTCCACTGTCTACGGGACTGCCGAAGTGATCAAATACTACTTCTTCCCATGGCTCTGCGTTTCTCATTGGTTCATCATGATCACTTACCTCCACCACACTGATGAGAACCTCCCTCATTATCGCAAAGCCGAGTGGTCCTTCCAGCGCGGAGCTGCCTGCACTGTCGATCGTCCCTTCTTGGGCTGGCAAGGTCGATTCTTCCTGCACGACGTCGCGCACTACCACGTTATCCACCACTTCTTCCCTCAAATGCCATTCTACCACGGAGAGGCTGCCACCCAGCACTTGAAGGCGTTCATTGGCGACTATTACGTTCGCTCTGATCAGAATCCTTTCTCCGCGCTCTGGCAGGCATACAACAACTGCCAGTTTGTTGAGGATGAGGGTGACGTCGTCTTCTACAGGAACCGGAAGGGTGAAGCTTACAGGAGGCCGGCCGATCCTTGGTACACCCCTTCATCCAAGCCTGCAAAGGTTAGCGCTGAGTGAAGAATGAATAAAGTCGGTTGTCGGGAGGCCTTGTTCGTCTTGCTCGATAATTTGCTTGTCCTTTTTTCATTCTTGCTGTAGCCACTGTTTTCTTATCATCGCACATTCTCTCGATTTTTTTGCTTGCTGACTTCATAGAATTTCTCGTCCATTGTTTTATTACATAAGAATCTCTTCAAATAAAATTACAGAAAGAGATCCTTGATTTAGACTGTACTATTATTATGGACGTTGTACTTGGGTGTGATCCGGAGCTGTGAGTGGGTGAGGTTGGGGAAATCACCGTGAAGCGACGTCGAGGTAGGTTGAAAATTGATCAATGGAATATCCGACGGGGGTTGCGATGCTGATGTTCCGCTTCGTATGCGATCCCCTATCTTCCGGATCTCCGACCAAGCAGTGCTAGGGATATTCTGTAGTGAGTGCCAGTTGTCAACTTTGACAAATATATTCTTGAGTCTATGGCATGGTGGATGTGTGTGTGTGCAGTTATACGTATAGGGTGCTCTGGGTCACGACTGTCAGACTTGTTGCAGACTGGGGTTAAGTGCATTTGATGTCTATTCGCATTCATTGGGTGCGATGGATGAGAGGATGCTGATCGTATGTATGAGAAGAACATCGTAGGAGGGGTGTGGGAGGAGGGCCTGTCATGGAAGCGAATGATTGCGGATGCGTGCACTATCTGTACATAATCCCCGTACATGTACACCTATGGCTGAGCTGGCGAGGCATTTGTTTCGTATGTGGGCTTAGTAGCACGGTCTAATGAACATGCGGCCAGGGCTGCCATTAGGTCTGTACCAGGGGATGGAAGCCTGAGCCGAGTACAGTGTTAACTCTCATGCTTACATCATCACTCATGGAATGGGCCGGTGCTGATTGTCGTGTCCCTCGATTTCGACAACATGTAAGTATAGGCGTTTATTATTGTTAGCCTAGCTGCTTGCTGCGATCCTCCCATGACGTCCAACTGGGTTGGGTGCGTGTCTATGTATGAAGGGAATTTATTGGTTGATAGGGTTAATTTATGTTTGTGTACATAGCCAAGGGGATAGTGTTATGCGTATTACTTTTCGCTAACGTACTATATTACTATATGGTCGAAAGTGCGAAGATGGACAGGTACTTCCCTCTTTTCTGCCGGTCCTGTGGGTGTGAGTAAGGAGCCAGGGGCTTATTCAACTTGCAAAATGAAGGTTCGATTCGATATGACCGGCGGCAAGCCGCATGCGGGAGGGAGAAGAGAACACTCACCGCGCGTGGGCAGATTCAGAATCAGATTGGGCCATGTGAGATAGGTCCACGGGGTGCATCATACATCCATGGACCAGACTCACTTTTTTTATTCTCGTCCCGGTTGAGTAATGCTCAGGTTGCACAACCATGGCCGAGGAAGCTTTCCTTATGGGTGTATGTGAAAATTGGATTTGAGGGGCGCTTGCGCGGAACCTCCCACCAATTCGCGACCTTAGTCGGCAATTTTGTTTGCTTGTTATGTATCGTCACAACTCAACTACGAGTCACATTGCGTGGCTTCTCGTTCGGCGCTTTTGTACATGCATGAAGGGACTTCTGGTTCACCATGGATCGGAATAATCGCCGATGGGGGTCGAAATCGGGAGATACACGGTGTGTGGATCGCGCGCGAGGGAAGGTTTGTATGGTGATATAGTTACCGGTTATCATACTATCGCCTTGAGTGGTTGGACAGGGCACGCGGTCCCTCATTGCCGATTTTTTGTGCACTGACGTTGGAACTGGCGGGCCCCGGCCTGTGCCTGAATTGGTTTGGGAAGTGCGCGCAGTGTGAATGTGGTTTACTCTCATACTCACACTAATCATTTTCTGCAAACCCAAATTGTATGCGGATCGTGCCGTGCCGTGCTGCAATTAGTTGCTTTGCTGTCGACGGTCGTGATCTGCTATATGGCTAGGCAGGATCCCAGTCTCTACTATATGGCTGTCTACTCATCAAGTTGTGTTCTCAGGGGCCATCGGGATGTCACTGTATTCTTACTGAATTTTTGGGACCAATGTGGCCATTACTACAACGGATTCCACGCTGCGATCGTCGCGGGCAATCTCCCTTTTATGCTACACTGGTGCGTCCTTTATGTGGGCCCACATATGTTGGACATCGGGATGTGTGCATCTGTGTCGTATTCCGGGGTAACGGTACGTGCGGCCTGGTCCAGCGCAAAGGATACCTCCAAGATTCACACCTCCTGAGGTGGCGATTCGATCAGAGGGATTTTTAGTACGATTTTCGCATTGCATCACGCCGCATTCCGCGCATCCTCGTCACTATTAGTGCATTCATTGTTGTCTAATTTCGTCTGTTGTGGGTTGAACCTTGGGAGTGCTGAACTTCCCTCTTGAGCTTAGTATTGGAGTCGAGGGCTCCGAGGGAGCCAAAAACAACCAACTTGTTCTTTCACACTCTCAGGGTTTGTACTTTATATCAAGGTTGTTGTGCAGTGCTACCCCTCATTTTTGGCACCAGCGCTGACTGTAACTCCATGTGTCATATCTGTGCATACCTGATCCCAACCCGACTTCTGGACCTCCTCCTTCCCCACCTCTGGAGTCTTACCCTACTACTGTCTGTTCCGATACTCACCTTTGGTCCTGGCAACACACCTCCTCTTACCTCCGATGCCACCTCCACTCCTCCTTCCCTCTCCTCCCCTATCTCCGTCCGCTCCAATACTCACCTTGGACTGAACACTGCCCCTCTCGCCACCCTCCTACTACTCCTCCTCCTACTCCTCTGCTCCTCCTTCACAACACCTCCACCCTTCCGTCACCCTCCTACGCTTCCCCCATCCGCTCCGATACTCACCTTCGGACCTGACAAACTCTCCTTTCTGCCACTCCTCTCTTCCCTTTCTCCTCTCTCCTCCCTCTGGTACTCTTCCGCCAAGTTACGACCTTCCACCGCTGTCCCGTACTTCGTACTCGGGCACCGCTCGTACCTTTGCTCTGAGCCTCCGTTATAGTCCCTACCTTGGACTTTGACTCCACCTTGGTCTTAGTCCATTGCATTGGTGACCTCATACTACATAAACACCATTGCCAATATCCCTTGGACTTTCAACCCCGCCTCTGTAAGCTCTGTAAGCTCCGTAAGCTCCAAGCTTCATGGATCGCCTTCGGCACTTTCGCCGCTTGTAATGTATCTCTCGCGTTTTCCCCTCATCCCTATTTGGACTGCTGCTTCTTCCCATTCTAGCCAGTTAGTCATCATCCCCACTTCTCCTCATCCTCTGCCCCTCTGGGCCTTGCCCTCCCTACCTCCTTTCGGACGTATCACAGGTCCTGCCTTATGACCTTCGGTACCGCTCCGCTTCTGTCTACCCTTTGTTCCTGTTTGGACGTCTTCATTCTGATTCGGATCCCCTTTGTTTCCTTGTGCTTTTGCCCCCTCCATTATATATATCGGTGCTTGTACATACTCGTTTTAGGCTCAGTCCGAAATTGACCTGAAATGCCCCCTAGAGACTTCCTGCTCGCCTACTGTGAAATTAAGGACCAAATGGACAAACAGCAATGGCACAGCGCTCCGCTTGAGTCACTGAGGCCAAGGTCCCTCCACACTAAGTCTCTGATTCCACTCCGGAGTCGTCTGAATCCGCGACACATCTCTAACACCATGAGTGTAAAGTGTTGGAATTTGTACACATGGTCTCAGGAACCTTAATGCATAAAATATGGACATTCTGGGAGTCGAACTGCAGAGCCCTGCATAGGTACCTAGAGTGTGTTACCATTACACTAAATGCCTGCATTAGGCAGAGGTGGTTGCTAACATAAAGGTTCCAATCTGGGGTAGCCAATATGTTTTCGATAACCCATGGCCACTAATTCCCATCTGTATAATTCAGGTCCATGTGTATGCATGTGTGGATTTTATAGTAAACCATAGGATGAGGCCACAATGGGGCCAGTGTTGGACCACATCATGAAAACTGGCAGGCACTCCTATCAGCTCTTGAGTGCTCCTGAGCATTGGTTTGCTCCTGAAGTGCTCTGGAGTGCTCCAGAGTGCTCTGGAGCACATATTACTGTACTATAACGACCATTGGTTCAGTCACATGTCACAGTGAGAATTTGAACAGATAAATGTATTGACAACTAGTTCCCATGGAATCCGGGAGTTGCCGGAATCAGTAAATCAATTCAGTTTTAATTCAGTTTAAGATTTTCATGTGATGTGTGGCACATGTCACACTGAGGGATGAACTATGCAAGGAGATGGCAATCCCCAAAAACCATGGGAATGAACCTATGGTTATAGTACAGTATACTGGATCTCACCCACTCAGTTTATGCATTAAACATTCACGTTGCAGAAAGAAGAAATTCTTTAACTACATACAGGAAATGTAACTAATTGTCATATCTAAGTATCCAATGAACCACCTTCCTCTCCCTTGCACACTTCTGGTGGCTCCATATTGGTACCTACAATGAACTTCCTGTCAGATGATAAATATTGAATTACTGGAAAAACTCACAAGGCAGAGCAATGAGATGTTGGACCACTCCTTGCAGAATGGTAACAGTACTGAGTTATAGCTAAGCACAACCCATGAGACTGGGATCTCACAAGAATTTGAGCACTTGATGATTCAAGGAGCTGAAGAGTGTCTAGCAGATGACTAGAGACATAATAGTGACTTTGTCAAGAAAACACAGACCCTTGACTAAAGGAGCAATTGTGTGTGAGGAAATGGAGAATGTGACAAACAGACCAGGAGAACAATGTGGAGAGCACAGAGTAACTTAAGTGCCAGGCTTTCACATACAGCCCAGACATGACTAAAATCTGACACCACAACCCAGAGGACCCAACCATACCAACTAGACAATCTTACCCTGTATTGATGAATCGTCCACTCAGATGGAACACATGGGAAAGCTGCACTGCCATGTATGAACATGGCCATGAGATCCAGTCAACACATAAGGTGAGCTCAATAGAGGTGGAGGGATCTATCTCTGCTGTGAAATCTGAGTTTTGAGTTCTACAGTGCCCCAAAAAACTGTTGCAATGTTTTGTGCTTTTCACTTTATGAGCTTATTACACCCTGGGAAGTGATCCTAAAATTGCATAAAAATATGAAAATAATGCGCTAGTAGCTTATTAATAATTCCACCAATTCTCTAATAAATATGTCCATTTTTGGTAAAGTTATTTACTTTACAAAGGACCCATGTCATTGCAATGGTTTTTTGGTGTGCATTTTGGAGAAAGGAAAATCACATTAACTAGTATTTAGTATAGCCACCTTTTTCCCTAAGTACTGCCTCAATCCTCCTAGGCATAATCTCGATTAAATTCTGGCAGACACTTGGTTCTATCCTCTCCCACTCCTCCTGAAACTGATCCCACAGCTCATGAACACTACTTGGAGGTTCTTCATACTCCCCAAGCTTCCTCTTTACATGGTTCCATAAATGTTTGATTGGATTAAGGTCTGGGGACTGGGAGGGCCACTCCATGACCCTGATACCATGGTTATTGAACCAGTTCTGGGCCCTTTTGCAGGTGTGTTTTGGGTTGTTGTCCTGTTGGGAAAGGATGTGGGTTGGGTTTTTGTCATAATATGAGAGGGTTTGCTGGAAGTCCTCTTCCAGGATTTGGAAGTAGAGCTTGGCATCCATCTTCCCATCAATACTGCATGCCATTCCAACCCCATCCAATGTAATACATCCCCAAACCATGACAAAACCACCATGAAACTTTCTTGTTCCTTGCACCAGTCTGTCTGTGAGGCCCTGGCCCATGTCTATATTCTGCCCACAACATCAGTTGATGTTGTGTTGTCTAATAATTATGTTGCAACGCTAATTTAGCGTCATGGAAGCTTCTCTATTTATTTGTGCCAAGAATGCATTAGATTGTATATAAACCCTCAGGGTAGCTGTAAAAGGTGGATCAGCCTTTACTTCTACCCCGTTAATATACAGCCCATCAAAGCGTATACTTAGATGGACCAACTGAGGCCTGAGGCGAATGGGGGAATGGAACGTTACCGTCCCCAAAATAGTAAGATAACCTTTCACTGTCTGTAAGAGGTTCATCCACCCATTTCCACACCCATTTCCTCCCATCTGAGCCCAGGCAATTCACCTTAGTCTCATCAGACCACACCACTCTCTTCCAATCCTCCAGAGTCCACTCTTTGTGGCTGATTGTGAAGTCCATTCTCTCCTTATGACATCTGCTGAGGAGCATGGGCTGCTTCTTCTTCACCACTGCTTTCCAACCAGCCTCCTTTAGTTGCAGATGAACAGCCTCAGTTGAGAGGCTGGTGCTGGTGACTTTTTGAAGAATTCAGGTGACTTGTGCAGCATTGTTGGCTTTACCAGAGTTGATAAGATGCATTGCATGACAGATATTGGTGTCTGAGAGCTTAGATGGGCAACCACCACTGGGCTTAGGAGTGTCAGGACAATGTTTAGACCAAATATGGGTAACAGTGGAATGGTGGACAGCAGTAATTGATAAGCACTGTGGCCAGAATCAGAAAAAGCACTTGTTCAATTTTCAAAGCAGCCAATTGATGCATTTTAGAATTGGGGATTACAGCTTGAAATCCATGTGTATTTATGCTCCAGCAATGTTTATTTGTTTACTAGTGTGTATAGTAAACAATATCACATGACCTATCACATGATATTTCCAGTTTTAGTCCATTCTAGCAGCACACCAAAAAACCGTTGCAATGACATGGGTCCCTTGTGAATTGGATAACTTTACCAAAAATGACCATATTGATTACATAATTGGTGGAGTTATGGACAGGATACTAACACATGTTTAACATATTTATTTGAAAATTTAAAACCCTTTCCCATTGTTTAATAAGCTCTTGAAGTCAAAAGTGCAAAACATTGCAACTGTTATGGAAATGGGAAATTTCCCAATTTAGACTCTTATGGGCCCTGCACACACCCAAATCACATGATATGTAAATAAATAGAGTTTATCGAACTATTACCATTGAAAACCCATTTGTTAAACTATCTGTTAAACTCCATGTTACAACATCTATAACAACATCTGTAACTTCTTATGAACGCTCTTCCCCAACCTTTCCCCTTTCCTGTGCCTCGAACGGACGAAAATGGGCACCTCCGGCCCCATTTTTGTAACAGCAACAGTTTTTTGGGGCACTGGTATGTTCAAGAGACAATGCCTGTGTGCAGAGTGATGATTCAGTTGCAAAAGCCAGCCATGGCAGAGGAAGTGCAGTGCACCAAGTGTGCTATAGTTTTCCCAGATGCAGCCATGCAGCATAGAGACTAATGGTGGTGGTGTTATGGGAACAGTGAGGTTGGGAATGGCAGGATGGGTGTCAGGGCACACACCCTGACTAGCCTGGATCCGGACCCACATATGTGCTTCTGCCCTGCATGCTCCATGTGCTGCATGCTCCGGGCCTGGTTCCCATCCTTCATGTGACTTCTGGGTATCCCCGGAAGTTTTCGCCATATTGGGGCCACTGTGGGAAAGTGAGAAGTTAACTTTCTTCTCACTTTCTTACCCATAGCAGGCAAGTGTACATTACTTGCCCTTTGTTTATTCCACTTTCTTACCCACAGCAGAGTTGTGCCCTGGACAGGGCTGTTCACAGGCTAGACTGTGGGCCATAGAGAGGGGTCATGGGGACCCAGGGTCTGTCCCCTGACAATGGGGTAAAGTGCTGTGGTGTCAGGGATGGTGCAGGAGAGGTGGGGGTAGCAGCCTGGGTGGCAGCGGAGTAGTGGTCTGGCCGTGAAAACTGAGATTTTCAGCATCACCTAGCCATCACTGTTGCAGGAGCTTACGAGAAGGGGACAGGAAAGAATCCCCACATATGATGCAGGCAACTCGCTCCCTGCTTGATTTCTCTTACAAGGCACAGTTTCCAGTCCATTCAGACATCACTTTGGAGTCAATGCTCCATGATCTGAAGGTTTATGGGTGTTCATTGAGAATGGTGCCCACTGTAATGGGAAGGGCATACCGATTAGCCATTTCCGAATCCCCAAGCACCAGAACCTCTGTCACTTCATGGATGATATTCACGATCACGGAACACTGGACAACGGTTCATCAGAGATAACTGAGGCATTGCATATCCCCACTTGCAAAGTCACTTACCATGCGACAAATCGAAGAGGATTCACCACCCAAATTCTCAATCAGCTTCAACGTATTGATTCCCTCTCCATTTATTCATTTATTCTGGAATCCAAAGGGATTAGTCAGTCTCTGCCATCAAAGCATCATGGTGGCAGAACTTACTCAGATAATGGTATCGCTAGAGGGCTCTCTCCACACTTGGACTCCAATGCTGCAGTGGTCACCATCTCAAAACGTCCACAATCTACTGGGATGGCAATTAGTATGGCCTCATCCAAGTTCTCCACCCTGGACCTTGTGTCAGCAATGCTTCGATTTTTTGTGTATAACCGGGACATGGGCCTCAGACATGGTCCAAACTGGTACTATTATGCCAGCACCATGCCACTCCCACTTTCAATTAGCTCGGTTGATATCTGGCATGCATTCAAACTTCAGTGCCCTCCACCCAATCCGTTTTACACACCTTTGCACACCTGAGTAGCATGCTCACCTCCTCATGGGGACCATGCAGCAGCCTACAGCACAGTGCTCATCAGCGTAAATGATGCATGTGCTAAAACAGATGTTCGTCGTAAGTTAAAATCTTCTAAATTATACCTTCCCATTATTGAAGCATGGGGACTGCTCTTGAAACAGGTTATCGGGTTGGTGAGGTTTGGATCGTCTTTGCTTTGCCTAGTGATCAAGAAACAGAAGCTGCCAATAACTGGAAAATTGTACACATTTGTTCATTGGTTCAGCCCTATCTCCAATCCAAATGCACACATGCATCTACATACCATGAAGAAGGTAATATTGAATGGTGTCCCTGATGGTGGTGTCATTCCACTTTCATGTGTTGTAGCACTGTGCCTGCTAGCACCTATCCTCACAGGGCAAATCCACAAAGGGAGTGTGAAGAGTACCACCTGTATGGAGACACAAATGGAATTTTACATCAATCCATTTGCAAGTCATTTTGATTATGAAATGTATGCTTAGTACTCACTGATCAGTTTGTATATAACGTTTGTATACCAATAACAGTGCTCAGGTATTCAGTCTACACTTGCACTGCAGACCCGCTACTATGGGGCAGTGGTAGCAACTTGAAGAATAACTTGCCAATGGTGTGGAATGCCTTCACCTATTGCCTGAAACGGTATCAGCGACCATACAAAATGTCACCAATAAACCCTAGTCAGGTGTGGTCAAGAGCTGGAGCACACTGGCATCATGGATGAGTGGAAAGTTGATGATGAACAGAGAGTATGAGTACTACGAAGGAGAGAACATGGGAGATGGGTGTACGTGGGCCATCAAATATATGGGATAAGTAACACCAGCAACATGAATGCCACTGGTGAACAGCAGTGGTTGGGGGTTGGGTGGCAAGAGCAGCCTGAGGGCAGGACAGAGAAATGGGTTGATGAACAAGAGCACATGGAGCATGAGGAGCATGTGGAGAATGGAGGAGCAATGTGATGTGAGAGCGCCAGGAGCATGTGGAGATGGAAGAGCATTAGCACAGCATAGCAATGCTCTGGGAGTCAGGGGAGCCAAACCGAGTTTGCTGATGCTGTCAGAGACCAGGTTTGGGATGAATGATGACATCACTGTGAATGGAGGGCTACAGCCTCAGTGACTTATGCCAGGAGCACTGTGCCCAGTAACATGTTGGTGCCCTAATTTATGGGAAAGGAGGGAACTCTAGAAGAGGGGGGAAACTCTAGTTGATCTTTTTGCTGAGGTGCAATGTATATACAAGTTATGTATACAGTGCCCCAAAAAACTGTTGCAATGTTTTGCACATTTCACTTCATGAGCATATTGCACCATGGGAAGGGATCCTAAAATTGCAAAAAAAATATTAAAATCATGCAAGAGTATCTCATCCATAACTCCACCAATTATGTAGTAAATATGTCCATTTTTGGTTAAGTTATTTGATTCACAAATGGCCCATGTCATTGCAACGGTTTTTTGGTGTCCAATTTTGATAAAGGAAAATCACATTAATTAATACTTGGTATATCCACCTTTTGCCCTACATACTGCCTCAATCCTCCTAGGCATACTTTCAATCAAATTCTGGCACACACTTGGCTCTATCTTGTCCCACTCCTCCTGAAAGCACTCCCACAGCTGATGAACACTATTTGGTGATTGTTCATACTCCCCAAGCTTCCTCTTCACATGATTCCACAAGTGCTCAATTGGATTTAGGTCTGGGGACTGAGAGGGCCACTCCATGACCCTGATACCATGGTTATTGAACCAGTTCTGGGCCTTTTTGCTGGTGTGTTTGGGGTCATTGTCCTGTTGGAAGAGGACATGGGCTGGGTTTTGTCAGGGACAGCTCCGAAAGCGGTGAGGTCCCGGCACGAGGGACTCGATGGGACAGGTGTCAGCTATGCATAGTGGCAGTCCTGTCGCAGGGTGAGCATCCCTGACCACTTAGTCTGAAGTGGGAAGTTGAGAAGAAGGCTGCTTCTTCTGTTCCCACCCCAGGCGCTATTATATACATGTGGTTAGGGTCACATGGGAGGAGCCATGTCATCTCCACACACAGCTGCACCTCCCTGGGTGTCTCCATGGGAGATCCCAGAGGTGGCCACTCTGTAGGTGGGAATGCACATAGTGCGTGCAGCGATTGGGGGGATGGGGTTAGGTGTGTAGTGGTACATAGAGAAAAGGGAAGTCGACCATGGAACAGAAATAGAGAGAAAGAAGAAAAGGGGAAAGGAGGAATGGGGAGTGATAGCGGGGGAAGCGGAGTAGGGCAGTGCAGCATGGGATGCAGCGCAGGGTCAGGTGGGGTGTGCCCTGACATCACCCCACCTTAAGCCGCTTTGCCTCGAAGCGGCTGGGTGGTTCTCTTTTTCTCTCCCTGGGGCATGGGGGTGCATTTGATGGAACTCAACTAGGTCAGAGGCATGGGTCAGGTGGTCATGCATGAGCCATTGGTTTTCTGAGTGTGGCCAGCCTGTATACTTTACCAGGTACTGGAGTTTTTGGCATAGCCACTTAGAGTCCAGGATTTTCTTGACCTCATACTCCTCTTCTCCATCTATGAGGTCTGGGCCCAGGTGGGGGTCAGTGGGGCATTCCACGATTTCATCAGGGTGGTGCAGTCTGATGTTTGTCATGGATACAACTGGGTGGATCCCTCTTTGTCGGGTGGTGAGCCAGAGTTTGACAGCGGTGGGGGAGACGACTTTAACGATTGTGAAGGGGCCAGTCCATTTATGGTCCAACTTCTTGGTCGGGTGGTCAGTTGTGTAATTCTGGGTGCTGAGCCAGACCTGGTCACCTTCTTGGTATGCAGGGGCTGCCTCATGGTTCCAGTCATAGTAGTGGGCCATCTCATCTGCCGCATGCTCTAGCGCTGCCTTTGCCTCTTCCTGCATCTTCATCATCCTCGATGAGAAGGCATCAGTGGCTTTTACCTTGGATGTGCATGTGGGCTCTGTCCCTATCCTAGGGTGTTGGCCAGTATCAAGCTCAAAAGGGGTACGGCGAGTGGAGGAGTGGACACGGTTGTTATAGGTGAACTCCACTAGCGGGAGCCAGTCTGCCCGGTGTTGAAGGGGTGAGCTTGACACTGAGGAGGTCCGTGAGTTCTTTCAAGAATCGTGAGACAAAGGCACTCCCTCTGTCACTGAGGATTTCTTTGGGGAGACCATGGTGCTTCCAGACATGTTCAAGAAAAAGCCACACTGTAACCAGGCAAAAAGGCTGCCCAGGCAAAAGAGTAGGGACCTGGGGGTAGAGTCTGAATCAGGTCAGAAGGAAGGGAAAGGATGGGTGGTGACAGTGCCGATACTGTGCTGTGGTCTGGGTGCTGGACAATCAATCAATAAATCTCACTAATCATGTACTCACTCCTGGTCCTTCTTGGACAGTTGTCAGGAGGCTTCTTTAATGTGTGGAGGGATCGCTCAACACCACATTCTTTGTAGCACGGAAGAGGGGTCCAACAACTGTAAGTACAATGCAAACTGGGTGTATATATAGAAAAAAAGAGAAATCAGAACAAAAAACAAAGAAAATGTTGGAGGAACTGTGTGCTATGGGAGGCTGGATGAGTTTTTGTACAGTCACATCCCCACATCCAAGTGAGGAACTCACCCAGACAGCCACATTCCCATGCTAGCATGACTACTTGGTCACAACACCTCTTTTATATTATTTCGGACTAACCCGTGCCAGGCCATGGATATATTCATTCATTTCCTTTTCCCTCAGTTCTTCATGCATATTAGCTGAGACTGAGGTTAGTTACATTCCTTTATTACTATTTCCTTTACTATTGTAACTTACAATATGTACATTACCTTCAGCTTCCTGCTTATAGGTAATATATTAGTTCTTCATGCATATTAGCTGAGACTGAGCTTCCCACTTATAGTCCAGCTCCGAGATCAAGTGTCGCTCATCAACAGAAAATAGCTGATGGATGGTGGCAATGGAAATGGGAAGAATGTTGAGAACTTGGCTAAGAAACAATAAGGCAAAAAAAATGTCCACAAGGCAACAATAAAATCAATAATTGAGGCCCATAAGGTCAATATCAACCATCAATCTCGCTTCTCCACTGCATATCCATCATCCTAACTCCCATCCTGTCATTCCATCCTCTTCTCCTGATCCATCACTGTTGTCATATCCATCCACGGCCATTGACTTCCACCACTTCCGATCCCTCTGGACTATCTCCACTCTTTCTTCACTAACCTCGGAGCCCCCATATTCTGCAATCACCTCTGCACCCCTTGATGGTCACCACCCCCTCTTTTCAATATATTACCTACACCTCCCTAAGTACGGAGCCCCGAAGGTTTCCAGTGAAGGAGCGGAGCTGGATCACTGTAACCAGTTTCCTATGTCCAATAATGATATTAGAGTTTGTGCTGATTTGCATACTGACCATGTTTTGGTTGCCAAATATATAATTGTTCACTGTCTAAACAACAATAAACACCCCCCAACGATCTCACCTGATGTATAGATCATCTATGGATAAAATGCTATATTGACTTTACTACGATTTCTAGTCAATATTACACCTAGATATACCACTTTTCAGTAGGACATGATTTTCCTGATAATTTACTGAAGGAAAACTACTAATAAAATAATTCCGCAATAAATGTTACTCAATACAGGAGTGACCAAACTGCTCTTTCTATCGCTTAGAGTGCATGCTAGTTATCTAGCAGGTTCAGGATTGCTCACTTTTCTCCTGTGGTGTGATAACCAAGTATTGCTGAGAGATTATTCAATTAAGAAGTCCCTCCACCAAATTCTCACTAATTCTCACTATGACACTTTTGTTCAGCTGTCTCTAACTGACCCTAACTCACGCTTAGAGTGACGTGTTAGTTTTATATTAGCTAACAACTAATATTTGCTTTTATCTTTTGGAGCAAACGAACCAACCACTGGTGAGGAGAATTAAACTTTTATTTCTACCTGAGGTTTGAGAGGGGGCAGAAGCGGCAGCCTTTTATGCTTTTCAGAGGCCTCTCTACTCCCACGCCTCGCACTAGTTACATGTGCTACATTTGTATTATAGATAGTTCTAGAATGATATAGGGGCTTGGGCTGTGTAAGCTTAATAATGGACTTAGGACATGACTCAGCAATAAGTAATTCATTTCTTTGTCTTTTGGGCCGATCTTAACGGGGTCTTGTAGCGCTGAGGCTATGCTCTACACCGCCTTAATTACAAACGGTTATCTTTAGAAATGACTCGGCTATAAAGGAACTTTCTAGACTGTTCTCTAATTGACCCCTTTTTGTGAAGCCACATCATTACTAATGTTCTAGAGCTTTCCCAATAAATTAACTAATCCGCGGACTTCTGAATCACTTTATGCTTATGATCCGAGATCCAGATCATCAATCATTCCTTTGTTCTGATTTATTTGAGCTCAAAATCAAAAAGTTTTGATGAATCATGGGAAAATATACAAGATCCGGTTTTTTAGCATTTTCTCCTCTTCTGATGCGATCAGAAACTGTCCGCCCGCGCCAGGGAATACTCTGTCATATGGTATTCGGTCCGCCAGACTTCCGGGCGCCAATATATTTCCCTTGAGTCACATTACTTTTTATAAGAATTAGCAAATAAATATATATGAATTATAAGGTGTTTCGCCGTTTGAGCGATATCTCCATCAGTTTTGAAGCTTTTAGAATGAAACAAAACCGTGGATAAATTTTAGAAACAGTCCTTTCAGATGGTAAAAAATTACAGTCAAAAGTTTACTGGCTCTCGAGATATTCACATTTCTTTCCCAATGTTCCTTCTTATTCTGCCGTCTATGTGCTATTTTCTTGTTGTAGGGATATATTCTTTGAATATTACACCTATGCCAGGTTCTAGGCATGATTAAATATCATGCTACATGGGTGTAGATAATTTATAATGATCTTCTAATGTCTGTCCAGTCTCATAAAGATCATGAGATCTGTTAAACGTCTGAACTTGTCACCTGTTCGTTGACTATTCTGATAGATCATTGTTTTATTCTTTGAATATTATTTCTCCTACACCGGACAGCTCCGACGTCCGCTAGCACACTCCTGCCTCCGCTGGGCAATACACTTGCTTGCCCTGCAAGCCCACCTTTGGGCCTATCCCTCCTTTCCGTTTCTGGGTTATTGCCTACCATTCCGCTAACCCTGTAACCCGACTCGTTGGTAATATTCAATCAGCTAATGTTTAACCCCATTAGCTCCACTCTGCTCAGCCCTGCCATTTACGGGCCCACCCTCGTTGTAACTATATATACTCAACTTGTACATAGGTTACACCTCAGTAATAAAATTGACTAGAGTTTACCCCCTTTTAGTTCTGGTTGCCAGTTAGTAAGTTAGGGCATGGACATGTTACTTGGCACAGCGCTCCTGGCATAAGTCACTGAGGCCGAAGCCCTCCACCATGGAGACACTCCTTCGTCTCGATCTGGTCTCTGACAACTGTCCTTCAAGCTTGAAATCATGTGAATTGGGTAATTGGTGGAGATATGGGGGAAATGGTGGATATCTGTGAATTTTGGGGAAGTGGCAATATGGGTCTTGAGAAAAAAAGCATGGAAAAAATTGGAAAAAATGTGGAAATGTGCCATGGGCATTTTGAATATGTCGGAGGCTTGTGGGTGCTCATTGGAGCCTCGAAAAACGTGGTTTTGGCCTTGTTTGTGTGGTACTTGCTGTGCCCTCCTACAGCGTGATCCCCACTGAGTCTACCATCATCACTGTTGGGATTGCATGGATGCATTTGGATAGGTGGTCCACTACAACTAGGATGGCATTGTAGCCCTTCGACTTGGGGAGCTCTCCAATCATGTTCACTGAAATCACTTGCCAGTGGTGGGCAGGGATCTTCTTTGGGATGAGCTTCCCCACTTTATGAGAGGGGAAGGATTTGACACGGTTGCAGGTGTCGCATCTGCATATGTACTGCCTGACATACTCTGCCATCTGTGGCCACCAGTAGTTGTGGGAGATGAGTTCCAGGGTTTTCCACTGCCCTGGATGCCCTGTCATGCATGCATCATGGTATAAGTGCACCAGGTCATGGTGGAGTTGTGGGTCCTTTGGGACATATACTTTTCCTCTGTACAGAACCAGCTCCAACGTCCACACACACACCCCCAACTCCACTGGGTAATTTAGTTGCCTGCCCTGCAAGTCTACCTTTGGACCAATCCCTTCATTCCACTTCTGGGTTATAACCTGTCAATCTGTTAAACCCCATAACCCAAACTGACCCACGATTGATCAAAACTCATCAGTTTTGCCAGTTTAGCTGTTGAGGCTCACATGCCCCAAATGGTCTAAACTGACCCAAGATTCAACTTAAGACTGGCCTCTAGATTCAGATATATTTGTAAACTCCACCAGCATGCTACTGTACAGTTCCTTTTCCAATACAGTTATCCATCCCCAGTTCCCATCCTACCATTTGTCCATCAGACCCAGTCACAGACATGCCACCAAGGGACCATGTTGGAGGAGCAAGCCATGACAATGTACCGGTATGCACTTCATGCTCATATCTTTAGTAGATATCATACCCCTTTCTACCTTTATCTTAATGCTACAGTTATTTGTTCAACTGTTTATATCGCTGTACAGTTACACATTATGATCATTTTTCCTGTTATCCAAGTGTCCCACTGAGTGCTACATAATGACAGGCCATAAGTGTAAGCATAAGGATCCCCTACCTGAGGACCAAAACATCGTACAATTGGGGGGGCACTATGCCACTGTTGCCATACATAATAATCAAAGTGAAAAAGCGAAACACAAAGGACAACATGAAGTTAGTTGTGGGAAATCACTTGCATGGCATGGACACACTGTGTCAGCAATTGAGTGCCTAGTGGGCCTTTGGCCCCTAACCACCAGTGGGACTGTAGATCCAGGTTCACCAATTCCCATATTCAATGTTGCTGTTGATACCAGACCTGAAGACAGCCAGCCAACAGATGAGGACAGCACCACTGAGGAGGATCACCTGACTTATCAATGGACATAAGGAATGTGACAGGAATCGAGTTTAGACTTCAGTTTAGACCCCTTCACTGTGAATGCTTTTGGTTTGGTCTAAACTGCAACTAAAGTCCACCTCAAAACTCAGACCAATCTTATCCAATCTAGACTCAGTCTGGTCGTTCAGTTTAGACCAATCTGGCCTACTGTGGAACCCCCTATTCAGTCAGCTAACCTGTAACTCTGTTAGGTCCACTCCACTTGGCCCCTGCCTTTTATGGGCCCACTGCCTAGACTCCCTCTGTAACTATATACAGTGCCCCAAAAAACCGTTGCAATGTTTTGCACATTTCACTTCATGAGCATATTGCACCATGGAAGGGATTCCAAAATTGTGAAGAAATATGAAAAAAATGCGCTAGTATTCCATCCAAACCCCTACTGATTATCTAACCAATATGTCTATTTTTGGTCAAGTTATTTATTTTCCAAATGACCCACATCATTGCAACAGTTTTTTGGTGTACTGCCAGAATGGACTAAAAATGGAAATATCATGTAATAAGTCATGTGATATTGTTTACTATACACACTAGTAAACAAAATAGCGTTGCTGGAGTATCAATACACAAGCATTTCAATCCATAACCCCCAATTCCAAAATGCATCAATTAGCTACTTCAAAAGTTGAACAAGTTCTTTCACTCATCTATTGCTGGCACCCACCACTCCACTGTTACCCGCCTTTGGTCCAAACATCATCCTGACACTCCTAAACCCAGTGGTGGTCATCCATCTAAGCTCTCAGACACTGATATCTGGCATGCAATGCATCTCATCAACTCTGGCAAAGCTGACAATGCTGCACAAGTCACCTGAATCCTTTGAAATGTCAACAACACAAGCCTCTCCACTGAGGCTGTTTGTCTGCAGCTCAAGGAGGCTGGTTGGAAAGCAGTGGTGAAATGGCCCATGCTCAGCAAACATCATAAGAAAGACAGGATGGACTTTGCAATCAGCTACAAGGAGTGGACTCTGGAGGATTGGAAGAGAGTGGTGTGGTCTGATGAGACTAAGGTTAATCACCTGGGCTCAGATGGGAGGAAATGGGTGTGGAAATGGGTGAATGAGCCTCTCACAGATAGGCTGGTGCATGGGACAAAGAAGTTTGGTGGTGGTTCTGTGATGGTTTGGGGATGTATGACATGGGTTGGGGCTGGGTTGGCATGTAAAATTGATGGGAGGATGGATGCAGAGCTATACTGCCAAATCCTGGAAGAGGACTTCCTGCAAACCCTATCATATTATGACAAAAACCTGTCAGGGCACACCCTGCCTGACCCTGTGCTGCATCCCACACCACACTGCCCTACTCCGCTTCCCCTGCTATCACTCCCCATTCCTCCTTTCCCCTTTTCTTCTTTCTCTCTATTTCTGTTCCATGGTCGACTTCCCTTTTCTCTATGTACCACTACACACCTAACCTCATCCCCCCAATCACCACACATGCTGCATGCATTCCCACCTACAGAGCGGCCACCTCCAGGATCTCCTGTGGAGACACCCAGGGAGGTGCAGCTGTGTGCAGAGATGATGTGGCTCCTCCCATGTGACCCTAACCACATGTATATAATAGCACCTGGGGTGGGAACAGAAGAAGCAGCCTTCTTCTCAACTTCCCACTTCAGACTAAGTGGTCAGGGATGCTCACCCTGTGATGGGACCGCCACTACACATAGCCGACACCTGTCCCATTGAGTCCCTCACACCAGGACCTCACCACTTTCGGAGCTGTCCCTGACAGCAGAAGAAGGCTTTAACCTCATTTCCCCCACCTCCCCTATCTCTCCCACTATGGTGACTGAAGAGCAGTATGATGAGCTGCTGTCCCAATTCCAGGAGCTCCAGGCCATTGTGGAGAGCCAAGCCCAGAACCAACCCCCAGCTATGCCTGCACTGGCACCGGCACCCCCACCAGTGCCTACACCCGCCCCCAGACCCAAACCACCTAAAGTTCCCCCCCCCCACCCCTTCTCTGGAGCAACTGAAGACCTAGACCGCTTCAAGGCTGAATGTGGCATATATGTACTTCCATGTTCAGGCAGTGGAGTTCCCCAATGCCCTCTCCCAAATCCTCATCATCCTGTCTTACATGAAGGGAGGGACTGCTGGGGCATGGGCAACACAGCACACCATCACACTACTGACCCCAGGCTCACCATGGATGAGTTCAACATGCAACTCGATGCCATGTTCCAAGACCTGAACTGTGAAGCCACAGCCAGGCAGAAGCTGGCCACCCTGCAACAAGGCACCGACTCTGTGGACAAGGTCATCCAAGAGTTCAAGATCCTCAGCTCCACCTCACAGCTAGGAGATGTGGCTAGTAGACCACTTCGAACAAGCGATCAACTCCTGGCTCCAAGAGAGCATCTACCACCTCCGCCCCATGCCGATGACCTGGGCCGAGAGGAAGCGTGAGGCCACCCTCCTGGACAACCAGTGGCGACGCTTCCAAGCAATGCAGCCCTGCTTTCCCCCAGTCAGGCCCCAACTCCCACCTGCGAGACCCCCACTCCCTACTACCTTCCAGCGAGCTCGCCCACCCCCTGCACTGCAGCACCCCCCACCCACCGCTGCACCGCCACCTCCTGCAGCCTGCCCTGCAGTGGGGGGAGGGCTGCAACCCATGGACCTCGATCGCTCAAGGATAGACCAAAGATGAAATGGGCTTTGCTACAATTGCAATGCACTAGGGCACATTGCACAAGACTGCCCATGACCGAAAGTCCACCAAGCCAGATGGATGCACCCAGAGGACCTCAGGGCACTCATGGAGGGGCTGAGAAGGCAGCTAGTGGATGAGCCGGAGACGGATGGAGGAGAAGGGCAGGAGGTAGAGCCCCAAGAGGATTTTCAGGAAGGCGACCAGTGAGGGACGCACCCCAGCCACCTGCAGGCGATAGTACTAGCTTGTGTAGATACCATGAGGTGCCTAAGCCAGTGCTGACATTGTAATGGGTCTATCAATCTAGACTTGCAACTCAGGTCTGGGGGGGGGGCAGGTCTCTCTCTATCTCTCAAGTAGATGTGGGTCCTGCGAGTATGGTGCTGATACTCTGTCTAACCTCTAACTAACTGTCTGTACAGTTGTCATGGAAGAGTCCGATACAAATATAAAAGGAAAGTCACATGCATGAATGAATGAAAATAGTAAGGAAAATAAAGAAAAAGTCATATCTCCTCAACCACTCCACCAAATCCGACGATCTTAGACTCGTCAGAACCACCTCCACAGTATCTACAACTCCTATTATTACCACAACTCACCAATCCTAGTCCCTGATGCATTAGGGGGTGAAATGTGTGATAAGGGTTGGTTTGACCTGCACGGACTTGTCCCCACAACAACGTCTAAATTCCACCAAGTCATCACCAAGAAAAAGAGGAAAACCATGTCCTCAATCAGTAAGAGCAGAGAAACACCAAGTGCGGTGCTGGAGGTAGCGGTCCTGCCACCCACCATCTACATGCTGTCCAAACAACCCCCCAGATCCCTCAACCTAGCTGTAAAGCTGACTACCTTGACCTCCCTCGCTACTGTCTCTGTGTCAGCCCTCCTGGACTCTGGAGCCACTGGGAACTTTGTAAGCCCCAAGTTTGTCAGAAAGCATGGGCTCGAGATGACCCCGCTCCCCCAACCCATTCCTGTCCGCAACGTCGATGGGACCCCAAACGAGAACAGGGCCATAACTGAGGAACTAGAAGCCCTCCTGACATTCGGACAGCACACAGAGCAGGCCCACTTCGCTGTTGCGAACCTTGGATGGCAGTCCCTCATCATAGGACACTCATGGTTGCTGCACCACAACCCAGAGGTAGTGTCAAGATACCGAGCTGCTCGGAGCTAAGGTTAAGAGATCCAGTGGAAGTGGAGGTAAGACTAGGAAGGTCTGGGTCGGTCTCAATAGGAGAACCGCGAGGTGTGCTAGGTGACACAGGCTCCAGCTGAGCAGCGAGGGGAAATGAGAGAAGAAAGCTGGTCTTCCTGCTCGCTACTCAGGGTGTAATATACTGTAGCCTACACACACAGCTAATCTACGAGGCACTGTACATACCAACAATCAATGATCCAGGTTTGTCTGGCTGTGTTGGATCATGGATCATGGAACATGGATCTTGGAGTGGGATCAGATCATAAGGCTGTACAGGGATCATGGATCATGGAATCTGGGTGATCATAGATCATGGAATCAGATCATGATGGTAAGTAGGCTGGAAGTGGCCGGAAGTGGGTGTACTCTGACAAGTAGACTGGATGCAGCAAAAGGCCAATATGTCTCGCTGCCCATCCTCCTGTCGGTCGACATGAGGACACGCTGACCAAGACCCTGTAGTGGAACCTGGGGATGGGATTTACGCTGCTATCATCCCTCCAGGGTGGGGACACAAACTGAGAGTGACCATGATGCCATCTCAGTGGATGGCCCAGGAAGCCCACAAACCAGAAGCGGAGCCTGTGCCGTTTGAGGCGCTAGTCCCAGAACAGTACCAGGACTTCCAGGACGTATTCTCGAAGGAGGCCTTCAACCAGCTGCCCCCATGGAAGCCCTGGGACCACGCAATAGACCTGGTGCCAGACACCAAACTCCTGAGAGGGAGGACCTTCCCTCTGTCATGACCAGAGCAGAAGGAACTAGACGAGTTCCTGCATGAGAACCTGCAGAACAGGCACATACAGGCATCCAAATCCCTGATGGGAGCCCTGGTCTTCTTTGTCAAGAAGAAGGATGGATCGTTGTGCCTAGTCCAAGATTACCAGAAGCTCAACAAGATCACAGTCAAAAACTTGTACCCCCTCCCACTCATTTCGGATGTCCTTGCATGCCTCCGAAATGCCAAGTACTTCTCAGTGCTAGACCTGCACTGGGGATTTAACAACGTCTGCATCAAGGACAGCGACGAGTGGAAGGCAGCATTTTCGACCAACTGGGGACTATTCGAGCCCACCGTTATGTTTTTCGGCCTGTGTAACTCCCCAGTGACATTCCAAACAATGATGAACGACATCCTCCAAGACTTCATCAACCAGGAGGTCATCATCTGCTACATGGACGACATTTTGATCTTCACCACCACCCTGGAGGAGCACCGGAGGGTTGTCTGAGAGGTCCTGGAGATGCTGCAGAAGCGGAGACTCTTCTTGAAGCCGAAGAAATGTAAGTTCGAGTGGGAGCAGATCGAGTATCTCAGCCTCATCATCTCCGAGGGGAGCATTGCGATGGATCCTGTGAAAGTCTGCAGAGTTCTCGACTGGCCAACCCCAACCAAGGTCAAAGAAGTACAGTCCTTCTTGGGGTTTGTCAACTTCTACCACCGATTTATCAAAGACTTTTCCAAGACCACACGCTGAAAGAGGGCTCATGGCTCTCTATGCCGACTAAGCTCATGGGGCCAAACTCTCCAAAATCCTACTTTCTTGACTAAACTTCACTATGCTCAATCCTTAACTCTGCGGTGGGTTCTCTGGGATTTCCGCAAGGTCCGGGCTCAACTAATCTACTACCCACTCATTGTGGGCTAGACAGTTTCCCTTATTCCTACTGTTGGATTCCACACACTCACTCCAACTCTAGCGTGTCCTAGCACCTTAGAGAAATGTGGGAGGGGAGAACTTCTTTTCAAAATCCGGTATGTACAGGATTATAAGAAATAATTATTTTTAGAAATAATAGATGGGAAATATTGGTACCATATGGCACCTGGGTACCTTATTAGGCGAAATAATAAAAAAGGGTAACAGTATCAATAAAAGAATATTGATTGATAACTGAAATGATGCAAAAATATGAAAATATAAGAAAATAAGCGATATCTCAATGGATTTACGGAATTAAGAGCCGAAATTGGAAATGAAGCTGAAAATAACTCTCACGCAGCCGATAAGCATTTTTACCAATTTATTAGACGCCGTGGGAACGAGTAAGGCAGGAATTCTGGGTTGTCGCTTGAGATTCCCACACCCGCACATGCCCGTGACCTGCTGTGCCTAACTTCTCCAACAAGGAACTCTGTCAAATCTCCACCGATTGGGACGTTCTTGGTATCGTCAGAATCGTACGAATTAGGAATATTTTTAGATACCACATTTGTACCGAGTTGTCACATGAATGAAAGTCGTTTCCTAATCGTAGAATCGGGTATCTGAGCCGAGTCTGTGCATGGGCAATTATCCCGCCTACAACGCCCCCTCCAGGCACTGACTTGCAAGACCAAGGCATGGGCCTGGGGACCAGACAAAGACCATGCTTTCCACACCCTCGAAGACACCATCACCTCCGCCCTGGTCCTCACCTTCCCTGCCAATACAGATTGCTTCAAACTCGAGTGTGATGCCTCTAACTTTGCGACTGGTGTGGTACTAATGATAGTACACGCCCTCAAGGAGTGGCAGCACTTCCTACAAGGAGCAGAAGAGAAAGTCGACATCTACTCTGACCACTGCAACCTAGGATATTTCTGCACTGTGCAACGGCTGAACTAGTGCCAAGCGTGGTGGTCACTCTTCCTCTCCCAGTTCCACTTCACCCTCATCCACTGCCCAGGGAAACTCATGGGGAAACCCGATGTGCTCTCACGCCACACTGACCACCTGAAAGGCAAGGATGACAATGACAGGCTGACTCTCCTCCAACCCACTTGGTTCAAGGCCCACGTGGCAGAGGCAGTCTTGGTGGAAGGCGAAGGGATGACTATCCTCGAGAGGATCAGCAAGGCAAAGGACCTGGATGAGAAGGTGGTGAAGGCAATGTGGGAACTAGGAGAGGGCATGCTGAGGTCGGACAAGTGGGAGAAGCAGGGAGAGCTGTCTGGAGACCTTCGGAGTTCTGTACTTAGGGAGGTGTAGGTAATATATTGAAATGGATGGGTGGTGACCATTGGGGGAGTCGGAGGGGATTGCAGAATCTGGGGGCTCCGAGGTTGGAGATGAAGGAGTGGAGGCAATCCAGGATGTCTGGAGGTGATGGAAGGTGTGACTGGATGGATATGACAACTGTGTCCCTATGAGCCATGGTCCTAGCTGCCACGGTAATCCAGGCAGCCATACTCATCAACACAGAGGCTCTCCATCAAGACATCTTGTCATCCCTCTCCTCTGACACCACAATCTCTTCTCACCTCATCTCCCCCAACCTCCCCAATTCCCACTGGTCCATTGATGCCAAAGGCCTGTTAAGGCTGGACAACCGCATCTACATTCTGGATTCCAATGACCTTCATCTCTGTGTACTGTGAGACAAACATGACCACCAGCTCTCTGGACACTTCAGTCAAAACCAGACCTTAGAGCTAGTCTGTTGTGAATATACCTGGCCAGGTATCTGCACCTTCATCAAGAACTATGTGTCCTCTTGTACTTCTTGTGCCTGTGCCAAAGTCCCTCATCACAAGCCTTCAACTCCCCATCTCCATGGATTTCATTGGACAGCTTCCCTCCTCTTCCAGATTCACTTCCATCCTGGTCGTTGTGGACCACCTGTCTAAACAGTGCATCTTCATCCCTACCCATGATACCATCACCTCTCTGGAACTGGCCAAACTGTTCCTTCCCATGTCACCTCTGACAGGGGTCCGGAGTTTGTTTCCCACTTTTTCTGTTCACTTGGTAAAGCCCTCAACATCTGCCTTCACTTCACCTCCAGTTATCATCCAGAAGGAGATGGACAAACTGAATGGATGAACCAGATGCTCAAGCTGTATTTGCACATCTATAGTAATTATCAGCAGGATAATTGGTCCAAACTCCTGCCTCTCACAGAGTTTGCATACAATAATACTCTGAATGCCACCACAGGCATCTCTCTGTTCTTTGCCAATGAGGGTTACCATCTGAACATCACCATTCACCTGGAGCAAGACTTGACATCAGTATGCGCACAAGAGTACTTGGTGGATCTCGACTCCCTTCATCACTTCCTTGATGAGGAAATGCACCATGTGCAGATCCATTACCAGGGCCCAGCAGACTCCTGTCAGAGTCCCACCCCAGCTTTCAAGGTAGGAACCTCAGTCTATGTAAAGGCTAAAAGTACTTCTGCTCCACCTGACCCTCCAAAATGCTCTCTGAGAAAAACCTTGGCCCTTTCAAGATCATCACCTGTGTTGGTACCCACTCCCTCACTCTCTGCCTCCTGGAAAACATGTGAGCCATCCACCTGGTATTCCGTGTTTTTCAGATCGAACCCTCTGTTCCAAATGTTATCCCAAACCACCACCAACCACCACCTCTGCCAATAGAAATCGAAGGTGAAATTGTCAGGGCACACCAGCCTGACCCGGCTCCACCTGGCCCCACCTGACCCGGTACCCCACTGTCCACCCCTCCTCAACCTCCTCCCCCTTTCCTTTCCCCCTCTTTATTTCTACTTCCTTATCTTCTCTCTATTTTACTTCTTCTTTATCTTCACTTTATTTTTACATGGACAACCTTTCCTTGTATCAATGTACCATTGACCCACTACAGCACACCCACGACACACCTGGCCTGGACACCTCAGGCGACCCCCTGCTGTGCCCAGCACGTGTGCTTGCACTGGATGCCCTCAGGATCTCCCACAGAGACACCCAGGTGATTACGGCTGTGTGCAAGGGTGACGTGGCATCTGTCAGGTGACCTAAGCTGCATGTATATAAACATACCTGAAGTGGGAACCAAAGAAGTAGCCTTCTTCTCATCTTTCCACTTCAGGTAAGTAGTATAGCATTCCCCTTTTAATAACAATAACATCTTTCCACTTCAGTCTAAGTGGCCAGGGACTGTCGTCCCACATTGGGCCTGTCAGTATGCATGCCCAATCTGCCCCCTGCCAGGCTCTCAGCCCTGGATGCTACACCCAGGCTCCCTTGACCCTGGACGAGTCCCTGACAGTCTGCTGTATCACGAACCTGGTCAGGATGAGGATCTTGACCCCACTCCCTGCAGATGTAAAAACAGAGTTATTAAAGAAGAACTCTGTCCCATTCCCCATGATGCTATGGTCTGGGGAAAACAACCTCAAAAAATTCGAGAATTGGCTTGTTGAACTCACTTCTTGGATTTCAGGAAATGGGTGGAAAGGCGAGAGCTACAATGAGCTTCATATAGATGCTCTGGTGCATGCCTAGATGGCGATCCTAAACAGATCATGCTTCATGATATGAAGCAAGGATTCAAAAGTGGAACGATTCCCACTTTCACTCAGCTTCTAATGAAGCTGATGCTCACATATGTGAAGAGGTCGGCAGCTGTACCTGCCACCAAACTCCCCACAATGCTTGCTGATGACCCCTCAAAGGGGATCAAGCACTTTTATACCCAGCTTCTCTGAGCATTGGAGAAGATGGTCACTTGCCCAGACCAGGCAAGTTTCAATGAATGTTTTGTAAATGCTCTTCCCTATCACATAAGGGAAGAGCTTGTATTATGTGACCAGATTTCAGTCGATTACATCCAAAGATGAACTTTGGACAGCTGTTCTTCATATTGACAATGCAATTGTCATATCCATTCATGGCCATCACCCTCCACCACATCCGGTCCTTCTGGATTGCCTCCACTCCTTCATCACTAACCTTGGAGCCTCTGGTTTCTGCAATCCCCTCCGACTCCCCCAATGGTCACCACCCCCTCAATTCAATATATTACCTACACCTCCCTAAGTACAGAACCCTGAAGGTCTCCGGACAGCTCCAATGTCTGCAAGTGCACCCCTGCTTCCACCAGGCACTCAGTTGCCTTCCATCTACCTTTGGGCCAATCCCTCCTTTCTGCTTCTGGGTTATAGCCCATCACTGTCAGGGCCCAGCCTCAGACTCGGAGGCTACCTGACCTCAACCCCCATCTAACCTGTCCTCACACTATGTGGGGCATGAGATGAGAAGAAGGGTAAAGGTCTCATCTCCCTGCATGGTTGCTATATAAAGGAATAGGTCACATGCCCATAACTATACAGCTCTTAGAGTTGGTAGTGTGACCTGGTGTCAGGGCACAGCCCTTGACCCCACTCACCCTCAGACACCCTCACCCTTCTCCTAACCACCCTCTCCCCACATTTCCCCATTCCCCTTATCCTTCCCCCCACTGTTTCACACAATGACACGCGTGTGCGAACCCGTGGGAACGTTCTGGGCGAGCGACTCGCCCAGAAATGTACAGCCACAACCGTGGGAACATTCTGGGCGAGCAGCTCGCCCAGAACTTTCCCACGGGTCACACCTGTTATGGAAAGTCGGCAGCAAGCGGGAACTGTATAGTTCCTAGGGTCCTTTTGTGTCGGCCTCACAGGGGGCTGAGAAGCTTACCCTTCTTCTCAGCTCATTCCCTGTGAAGGCTGAGGCCAGTCCCCTCAGCGACTTCGAGGAGTTAGCACCTGGGGAGAGTACCCCAGCTTCCACACCCGGCCTTGCCCTCCGGCCACTCCCAGCTGGGGTCCAGATCCTGACACCTGGAGGGAACATTGAGGTGGCAGTGCCCAGTAAGCGTGGGAACATTCTGGGCAAGTTGCTCACCCAGAATTGTGGCTGTGACCCGTGGGAACATTCTGGGTGAGCTGCTCGCTCAGAAAGTTCCCATGCTATCCTGTGTGTGCATGTACACAACACACAAAGACAACAACATGGCAACAATCAAAGAACAGAAGGGAGTAAAGTAGGTGGGGAGTCCGGGGCACCCTAAGGCAGGGTGCTGAACCCTGACAATCACCCTGCTAACCCTGTAACCCAACTCATCAGTAATATTCAGTCGGCTAACCTGTAACTCTGTTAGCTCCACTCCATTTGGCCCTGCCATTTATGGGCCTGCCTTCTATGTAACTATATATACATAACTTGTAGATACATTACACCTCAGTGATAAAATTGACTAGAGTTTCCCCCCTCTTCTAGAGTTCCTTGCCAGTCAGTAAATTAGGGCATGGACATGTTACTAGGCACAGTGCTCCTGGTATAGTCACTGAGGCTGAAGCCCTCTGTTAAAGAAATGGGTTAAGGGTAATCCATTTCTTTCTGTCCTTATAGATGACTTGGAATCATTGACCTCATGTATGTAGGGTGGCCTAGTCATGTAATGAGTATTGTCTGATAGCCTTAGAGCTTTTGACAGAAAGCTGGGACCTCACAGTGAATGGGAGTCTGCTGCGATGGATACTTGGTGCTCGTTACATGAGCGTACCATGCGCAGATGTATAGGATCACAAGTAATGGGGATATCCAGAACTGGACCAGTCAAGGACAAGAGGCTAGCGGGTACTTGGTGCTTGAGGGAGCGTACTGGTAGCAAGTGATATAACAGCTCCTTGAGGGAGCTTCCTGAGATTGGGTTGACAGGTACTTGGCACCCAGATGGGCATACTGGCAATGAATGGGATTCCAACTCCTTGAGGGAGCTACTTGAGGCTGGGTTGATGGATACTTGGCACCCAGATGGGCATACCAGCAACAGGGTATAAGACCGTTCATTTGGCGAACAGTGTCAGGAACATGCCAGACACATATCCAGGTGACCTGCGAGGCACACGAAGTCATCTGGGCTTGTAAGGTCGGAGGGGTGGGACTTTAGCTTCAGCAACTTGGGTGGAGCACTGCGCTTCATTCTTATGTTGGTGTCCCAATTTCAGACAGAAGCCTTACGATGAGGAGAGGAGTCTAGAGGGGGAATCCAAGTCGATATATGAACTGAGGTACATCCGGTGTAACCTACATGCGTTATAAACACAAGTAACTAAATAGGACTGGCCCAGAAGGAGTGGCGGATCAAGCACAATATTAATGAATGAAGAAAGAGACAAATAGTTAATATCGGCAAACTTGGTCAACAAAAGGCAAGCAAGAAACAAAAGGAGGAACAATAGTCTGCAAGCAGACAAAAGAGAAAAGGCCATCTGGCTGTCTAGCAAGCTGTCTGGCTGGCGAGCGGACAACAATGAAGCGGGCAACCTAGGTTGGAAGGTACATGCACAGGGGAGGAAGTGCAGATGAGGGTGATGGGTGGATGGATGGATGGGCAGATGATGATGATAGTGGGCGGGACAGGCCAAGTGGCACTAGGACATGTTGACGGAAGTGACGGATATGTCGGGTCATGACAAACAGTCTGTGTTCATGTCAATGGGTCCTTGGTGCTTGTATGAGCGTACCGGTGACGGAGGGGTTAGTCGTTCATAGGTCAAATGACACGTGGTGGGATTGGCAGCATGTGGTGAGACAGACGAGAGCCCGGTACCTGGGTGAGCGACGTGAGTTGTAACAGAAGGTGTTCACACATACCTGAGTTGAGTCACATGCGAACTTGATGATCCATGGCTAGAGTCATCAACCTCGGTAGGGATGACCCATATAGATGGTGACCAAGACATATACAACCTTACACAGATGTTACAATGTTGGCACAAGGAGGTTTACAGTTGTTGCACAGAAGGTGAGAGTGTGTTATTCGTTAAGTTCCATCTTTCTCAGCTGTAGCCATACATGAACATGATGCTAACTATTGAATAAGAATGATCGCAAGAAGTCTCGTGAAATGGGATAAATAATCCAGCCAGCACCAAAACCCAATAAGGGAAAGCTTAGTGTGGAGTGAGTGTATAAGAAGGGGGGGAAATGGGGAGAATGTAAGAAAGAGATGGGAGGATGTGGACAAGGAGGACCCGCTGTGGTTGACGTTCAGTCGACACAGTCGCAAGAGACTCCATTCCTATAACATCACCCCCAGTCTCTACCAACCATGTTGGGGTGGATGAGGGCCACGCCATCGACAATCGTCTCAATGAGGGGAACGGCTCCTAGATCATGAATGGCACTGAATGGAAGGGTAATCATAGGGATCATCACGTGGACGCGATGAGGACGCGTAGGAAGGTGGCACATTTCCGTGATGGTAAGAAGGCGGTGCTGGATATGGGGCCTGGGGAGGAGGTGCAGCCAGATTGACCATGAATGCAGGTATGGCCATGTTTGAGCCGCTGTCCACTACCCAGGTGGGATTCACCGGCAGGGCAACAGGGGCAGCGTGTGGAGCTGAGGACATCAAAGGGGATCGATACAGCACTAAGCTCAATGAGGGACCCCTTGCACTTGGGGATCTCAAATTCGTTCGAGGTTCCCTCCGAACTAGCAAGTCTTGGGAGGCTTCCTGATGCCAAGATCTTTCATGGCTGTGGTCCTCCAGACGGTACGAGTCAGCCCCAGAGTTATATGGCTTGTCTTGCATATGCCAGCATGGTTGATCGGGATGGTTTGCTATGTGCACCCTTCTGGACCCAGGGTAAGGATTCGACCTCCTCTCCTCTCTTGGGAGTCTCTGCCAGCGAGCCAGGCTCGAGGTGTTTGAGAGGGAGGATGAGGCAGATGATGCGGTTGAGGAAAGGGGAACCAGCAAGGAAGATGGTGTCCCAAAATTCAGTGAGAACAACAAATCGCCAGTTCCAGGCCATTCAGAGGAAAGAGGAAAGGAATCCGGGACAGCAAGGTCATGGACAGTAAGGTCTTTGTTCTGTGGTTCGACGTCATTGTTGATGACCATTGGTTGGTTAGGTTGTAGTAGATGGCGTTCCACATCGTCTTCCAACACCACATCTGAAGCCTCGTTATGAGTCATGAATTGTCCCGTGTCCGCGTAATAGAAAGCTCTATGGTATCGCCTCCTTTTGACCAACTTGAGAGTGGAAAGATCTTGACTGGATGTGGGCAGTCCAGGCCATGTCAGCTTTCACAAATAAGAGTCTCAATCCTCCATCCCTGGTAACGGGTCTGGGGGGCCTTCCCACACTGGCCAGTCGAAGAACCATCCATTGTAACCTTGAGTCTCCAAGGTGCTGAGCTATGAGGGTCCGTGCCCTGGCGGTGCGGTCTGGTGAGTCAAAATTTTCCAGGTGGTTGTCCTTTTTCCGGTGACAGGCCAACCCACATGCCACATATGGTGTCAGCTTGAGCAGTTCCAATGTGGTTTGGTCATTGACTGAGCTGTCCTTGACAATTATTCCTTTTGGAGGTTCGAACCAGTCTGCTTCCCGATCCAGATTGATGGAATCCAGTGACAGGCAGTCTCGTGCCCAGACGAAGTTAACAAATGCCACAAGAAGAGAGATGATGCATAAGATGTAGGTATATCAAGCTACTATGATAATCGGATGCTGCCACGGAGCGAATTGGAAGGTAAAAGCATTTTGATCTTGTTTGTGGTCTCCTCCAGCTTCCGATTCCACTCTGTAGATGACATCATGCAATTCTGCTGGTAGTCATAGGGACGAGTGGGCCTCAGCTGCGAGTGCAGCCACCTTGGCTGCCTGCCAACGCTCTAGCAGCAGGGTAAGGGCTCTGGGCAGTACGTTTTGGTTATGGTTTTCTTTCAACACTTCCACCTCATTGAGATGATAGTCTTCTGGAACCAGTATCCATAGTCGATCAAGCAGATGAGGGCCAGAGCCCAGGCTTCTAACAGGTACATAGGAGAATATGGGATCTAATGCCCCAAACTGACCATTCAACCACATACTATGTGATGAAGCGATTTTGAAAGGCTCTGCATCGATCTCAATGGCTTCTAGTCCGGCATGATCCACTCTATGAGCATCAGTGATCACAACAGAGCTGCTGGGGGCAGGCCTTCGGCTGATGCTGGCTAAGGCTAGCGACATGGGACAAGGTTGAGAAGTGGGAGAGATCGATAGTGATCAGGAGTGAGCAATGATCGGTTGATGCCATCATCTGGCTCCGACTTGGGATGTCCCAACTTCGCTCGATTGGGCAGTAGGTGCTTAATAGCGTCTGCTCATGCCAGTCCTTGATTTATATTCCCCAGTATTTCGGGTGCATTTCTGAGGTCTCTTTCCATCACCCATGTACAGTATCTTCCTGGGCTCCATACCCTTTCCACCCAACTCTGAATAACATTTTCCCCTTTCATCTCCTGTGCCCCACCACATCATCCACCTTGAACTCTTCCGAGGCTCTAATGTCATCTCTAGGGTTGGATAGGTGGGGTCGTGAGTCGTCTCCTGCAGGCCGGTATGGCCTTAAGTGAGCCACATTGACCACATTGTGCATCGGGTAGGAGTCGGGGAGCCTTAGCCAATACATGTTGTCATTAATCACTTCCATTACCTCGAAGGGTCCTATGCATCTCTGCATCAGTTTGCACCCTTCCCCTTTTGCTTCCAGGAGGTTTAACTTGTGGGGGTCGATGAGAATGAGGTCGCCTATGCTGTATATAACTTCCTTGCATTTAGAATTATACGCTTTAATCTGTGATTGTTGGGCATTGAAGATGGCTTCACGGGCCCATTTTCGTCAAAGATTTAGGCCTTTCACCCTCTCCTCTGCCCTGACATTGAGACCTTCCTCCGGGACGAGGAATGAACTGGGAAGACGGGGTCAGAATCCCATGAGTAGCAAGGCCGGGGTCTCACCTGTGGCCATGTGAGGGCTGTTGTTATATGCCAACATGAGGACGTCCAAATATTCGTGCCAGTCATCTCAGTCCTTATTGATGAAAGCTCTTAGCATGACTTCCAGTTGTTGATTCATGACTTCCATCTGACCATCTGTTTGGGGGTGAGCAGCGGTGGACATTGCCAGTTTAGTATCAAAATGATGAGCTAGGGAAGTCCAGAAAGTTGAGAGGAATCTTGGGTCTCTGTTGCTGACTATGACTGTGGGTAGTCCCATATGTTTGATTATGTGGTGCCACAGAAGGTCAGCTGAACCTTGTGCATTGAAGGAGCAGAGCTGGATCACCTTATGTAACCAGTTTCCTACGTCCAATAACAATATGAGAGTTTGTGCTGATTTGTGTACTGACCATGTTTTGGTTGCCAAATATATAATTGTTCACTGTCTAAACAACAATAAACACCCCCCAACGATCTCACCTGATGTATAGATCGTCTACAAATAAAATTCTATATTGACTTTACCAAGATTTCTAGTCAATATTACACCTAGATTTACCACTTGTCAGTAGGACATGATTTTCCTGATAATTTACTGAAGGAAAACTACTAATAAAATAATTCCGCAATAAATGTTACTCAATACAGGAGTGACCAAACGGCTCTTTCTATCGCTTAGAGTGCATGCTAGTTATCTAGCAGGTTCAGGATCACTCACTTTTCTCCTGTGGTGTGATAACCAAGTATTGCTGAGAGATTATTCAATTAAGAAGTCCCTCCACCAAATTCTAATTCTCACTATGACACTTTTGTTCAGCTGTGTCTAACTGACCCTAACTCACGCTTAGAGTGACGTGTTAGTTTTATATTAGCTAACAATTAATATTTGCTTTTATCTTTTGGAGCACACGAACCAACCACTGGTGAGGAGAATTAAACTTATATTTCTACCTAAGGTTTGAGAGGGGGCAGAAGCGGCGGCCTTTATGCTTTTCAGAGGCCTCTCTACTCCCATGCCTTGCACTAGTTTACATGTGCTACATTTGTATTATAGATAGTTCTAGAATGATATAGGGGCTTGGGCTGTGTAAGCTTAATAATGGACTTAGGACATGACTCAGCAATAAGTAATTCAGTTCTTTGTCTTTTGAGCCGATCTTAGCGGGGTCTTGTAGCGCTAAAGCTATGCTCTACACTGCCTTAATTAAGAATGGTTATCTTTAGAAATGACTCGGCTATAAAGGAACTTTCTAGACTGTTCTCTAATTCACCCCTTTTTGTGAAGCTGCATCATTACTAATGTTCTAGAGCTTTCCCAATAAATTAACTGATCCGCGGACTTCTGAATCACTTTATGCTTATGATCCGAGATCCAGATCATCAATCATTCTTTTGTTCCGATTTATTTGAGCCTAAAATCAAAAGGTTTTGATGAATCATGGGAAAATATACAAGATCCGGTTTTTTAGCATTTTCTCCTCTTCTGATGCGATCAGAAACTGTCCACCCGCGCCGGGGAATACTCTGTCATATGGTATTCGGTCCGCCAGACTTCCGGGCGCCAATATATTTCCCTTGAGTCACATTACTTTTTGTAATAATTAGCAAATAAATATATATGAATTATAAGGTGTTTCGCCGTTTGAGCGATATCTCCGTCAGTTTTGAAGCTTTTAGAATGAAACAAAACCGTGGATAAATTTTAGAAACAGTCCTTTTAGATGGTAAAAGAATTACAGTCAAAAGTTTACTGGCTCCCGAGATATTCACATTTCTTTCCCAATGTTCCTTCTTATTCTGCTGTCTATGTGCTATTTTCTTGTTGTAGGGATATATTCTTTGAATATTACACCTATGCCAGGTTCCAGGCATGCTTGTAGTAGATTAAATATCATGCTACATGGGTGTAGATAATTTATAATGATCTTCTAATGTTCAGTCTCATAAAGATCATGAGATCTGTTAAACATCTGAACTTGTCACCTGATTGTTGACTATTCTGATAGATCATTGTTTTATTCTTTGAATATTATTTCTCCTACAGCATCTACTGTAGAAGTGCAAGGGATGAAATGTCTGTATTTGGTGAGCTTGTCAACTACCACTAGGATGGCATCGAGACAAATGTCACTCTTCACTGCTGGGAGACCTGTTACGAAGTCTAGCGTTATTGTATGATATGGTAACTGAGGCACTGGCAAGGGCTTCAGCAGACTGGGGGTTTTGCCTTGGTCATGCTTGATCTTTTGACATACATCACACGTCTCCATGTATTGCTTAGTATCTTTTCTGAGGTCCTTCCAATGACATTTGGCCTTCAGACACTTGAGGGTTCTCTCTACCCCCACATGAGCAGCCTCGTGGGGTAAGTCATGGAACTCCTTGAGGACCAAGGGTCTCAGATGAGCTGGCATGCACACTTGTCAGCTGGCTTGGGGGTCGTCCCACAATAGCAAACCATCATCCAAGATCTGGTGTGCCCCACCACCCAAGGAACTGTCAGGGGACGACTCCCGGGTCCCCATGACCCTCCCCTATGGTCCACAGCCCTGAGGTGTAACCAGCCCTATCCAGGGCACAACCTACTGTGGGTAAGGAGATGAATAGATAAAGCAGTAGGTAAGGTACACTTGCCTACTGTGGGTAAGGAGATGAGAAGGAAGCTAACTTCTCATCTTCCCACAGTGGCCACAATATCAGCAAAACTTCCGGGGATACCCGGAAGTCACATGAAGGGGTAGGAACCGGGTCCGGAGCATGTGGCGTGCAGAGCATGCGCGCGTGCGGGAAGCACGGCAGGTGGAAGCAGGTCTGGATGCGGGTCCGGGTCCGGGCTAGTCAGGGTGTGTGCCCTGACAGGAACCCTCAAGCAACTTGCTGTAGGTATCGCCGAATTCTTCGTCTGAGAGATAGGCAAGTTGAAACTCCTTCGCAACCTCCGGGGCAAGGCTCGTCTGGAGGTTGGAAACTGGACCTTTCTCCCCTTGGCTCTCCATATTGGGGTCGCTGGACAGGTCCAACTTCTCACTTGCAATAGACCTTGATCGGGTGGCCACAAGGGTCCTTTTCACTTGGTCCTTACATAAAAAGTCTGCCCAGGGCTGAGTTATGTCCCCTTCTGCTAGACTCGTCTCTAGGCTGGGCAACCCTTCCACTTCAGGGCTGATTGCCTCAGGCATCCGGGACAGTCTTGACAGCAGATCCACATTAGAATGCGCCAAACCCGGGCAGTGCACTATAATCATGTTTGGGAATGCCATGAAAACTAATCCCCAAGCCACTAGATGATGGTTGTAATTCTTGAAGGTCCTGGCCCACTGTAGGGCTGCATGGTCGGTGACCAGGAATAGTCTTTCACCCTCGATAAATGGTGTAAAACAAACTAACGCTTCCTTGGCTGCCAAAGCCTCACGTTCCATGGCCGAATATCTGGTTTCTGGGCCCTTACAGGTGTGGCTCCAGTAAGCTATCACTCTTTCCACATGGACCATGGATTCCTCGAAGTTAGCTGCCCAGCCCATCCTTGGAGGACGATCGTCGTGTTCAACACTCAACTTCTTTACAAGGTGGGGCACTGGGTTCCCTAGGTCATGTGTTATGGAAATGGGATTTTCCCATTTCTAGCCTCTTATGGCCTCTGTACAGTATATTATCACATGACATGTAAATAATAACAACCTAACCAACTATTATCACCCAAAACACCCGATGTCCATGTTATTGTAAACCCCACTGTTACAACATCTGTTACATTAATTGTAACAGCTTCTCAATGTCACGGCCCCCTCCTGCACCTGGACGCTATAGAAATGGGCCAATTAGGCCCCATTTTTATAACATCATGTGCTTGCTTCAACTTGTCATAGGTCCTGGTACCTGCCAGGTCCTTGATGAGTATGGGTTGTATCTGTTGGAGGGTTCCTGCCAACGCCACATCAGATGCATCTGTATAGAGCTGGTAACCTAAACCTCTCATCAGATGTCCCCTGACAGGGGCCGAAGCCAGTGAGTGTTTGAGCAGGGAAAACGCTCGCTTGCAGTCCTCGCTCCAGATCCAAGGCGCACCGTCCTTTAGCATGTCGAACAACGGTCATGCTATGAGTGAGTACTGGGGTATAAATGCTGAAAAGTATATGGCCATCCCTAAGAACATGCGCAGTGCCTTCCGGTTGCAGGGTTCTTCGAGTTCAAGCAAGGCACGGACTTTCTCGCGATGAGTGGATAGTCCGAGTCGAGAGACCTTCTGTCCCAACAACAGGAGACTCTGGTATCCCATGTGACACTTGGGTGGGGAGAGTGTAAGGTTAGCTGATTCTATTGCTCCCAGAACCTTATCTAAATGTTCTAGGTGCTGGCGGAAGGAGAGCAAGTAGACCACAATGTTATCTATATACACCAGGGCGAATTGCCATAGGAAGGGAGCCAAGACCTCCTGCATCACTCTCTGGAACACTTGGGGTCCATTCCTCCAACTGAAAGGCATTCTGGTGAATTGGTATAGCCCTCTGTGAGTACAGAAGGCCATTTTGTCTCTCAACTCCTGATTGAACTCGAGTTGTGTAAATCCAGACAGGGCATTGTAACGGGTCTATCACCTAGACTCGAGACAGAGAGAAGGGGGAGGGTGGTAGTGTGCGTGGGTGTGGTTCGTGGGGCCGGGTTTTGGTCCTGGGGCACTACCGAGTCTGCAAAAACCTCAAACAAACACTCACCTATGTCTCTCTTGGACGTCAAGGCTGGGTATTATGATGTGAGGGGTCTTAAACGTGAGCAAATAGCTCAGAGGGGGCGTTAGGGTCGTGGATGGCGTCTTTGCCACTTGGATGCAACTTCTGCTTGTCCCTTCACAGGTCTATTCAATACTAACTTGTTATGTACAAGCTGTTATCTATTTTATATGAGTTGGAAATGGAATGAATGGAGTGGGGGAATGTAAACGGGCCGTTAGGCAACCGTAAATGATGAATATCCAATTGGGAACAAAGGAACAATAAAAGAAATATGAATGAATGGGGAAAATGTGACAACGGGTCCGAAATGGGAAATGTAAAAGTTAACTCCGCAACGCTTCGCCACAGCGCCCGCCTATCCTCCCGACAGCAACCTCCTCATTTCCAGCTTTCCAACGAGCCCCTATTCGTCTCATTTGGTGCAGTACTTCTTGAGATGTGGCCATTGACAGGTGCTGTCAAGACCATGTGAGACTCTACTCCGTGCTGAACCATCCAGGCATGGGATTGCCGTTCTGGGAAATGCTCCGGGGGTGAAGAAGCAAGGTAGAGCATCACTATCGGGTGGGAAAATGGCTGGGTTGTATGTGTAGGTATGGAGATCTGGAGAGGGGGTGAAATTGGCAGCGTGGTTGGGTGTGGGAATTTTGCTTGGGGTTGTCGGGAATGATGGGGAAAATAGGGAAAAATAAGGAATGAGTTTGTGGAGTGTTGGATAGTGATAGAATGAACATCGGGAGCGTCAGCGGATATGTACTGCGTGTTGGTGACCAAATTCCGCAGAATCCGACTTTTTGCGGTACACGGAGTTGTCCCCACAACAGCGTCGAAGGTGGACATGTACTGGGCCCCTGACAGAGCCTGCAAGATGTCCATCTGCCTTGGAATAGGGAATTTGTCGGGTATAGTAACTTTGTTGAGCTTGCGCCAGTCTACACACAGCCGGTTCTTCCCTTTTTGGCTGACAATTATGATGGGAGCACCCCAGGGACTTCGTGATGGCTCTATCACTCCTAGTTCCAACCAAGAGTCTAGTTGCTTATCGATGATCTCCCTCTTTAGTGGTGATGCATGGTAAGGAGGGAGAGAGATGGGCTTGACATCAGGCTTCAACAATATGCGGACCCGGGCGTTGTAACATCCCAAGTTACCAGTCATGGCAAAAGCCTTGGCATGACGCTGCATGATCCTTTTCAGCTGCTCCTTGTCGAGGGATAGCTCTGGGTTAATGTCCACAACTTGGGTCAATGCTTCTGGCCACGTCTCTTCCCCTGGTGGCATCTCTGCAGTCTTGGGCCTAACTAGAGACTTGAGGGCATCCACCTCGACTTCTGGTTGTTTTTGGGTCAACAAGCCAGCGATCATGGCTTGATACAATGTACCTTTCCTAGTGAACTCGCACAGCTGGTTCTCAGTCAATTGGTCCACATGGTCTAGGACCTCTCATGGTCGTTGCATAGTGGCAACGATTTCACCCTTGGGAACTCTGATAGGATATGGGTTGGTCAAAGGCAATCGGACGGGGTCCTGAGTGTCTACCAGCATGACGGGTGGTGGCAAATAGCCTCCTGGGCTCCACTGGCTGCTCCAACCTTTGACCAAATGCATTCCCGAGTTGCTGTCGTAACTGCCCACAACTTCGACCTGTCTCACTGTGTACGGTTCTAGGGTCATGTCTTCAACTAACTTCAGGCACCCAGTTCCTGGCTTTGCTGTCTTCTTGGCCTCAGCCAGTGCATCTGGTAATAGCATCACTTGATAAACTGATCGATGGTGCAACTGGCTCCTGAGGGGAACCTGGTGCTCTGAATCTGCGACCTGCCAATATTCACATTCAGGCAGGCACATCGTGTGCAGCTGGTAGGTTGTCTGCACATCCTCAGCTATAAGCAATGGAACCGTCATGCCCTTGAGGACATAGACTTCCACGTCCCGCAACAGGACATGCCCCAGCTGCGATGGTAGATAAAGATCTATGACTGTGTAACCCTGACATTTGGCCTTTCCCAGTCAGCTGGACCAGATTCAGCTTCATCCCTTGCCAAAGTCTGGATCCTTCACTTTTATGGCATTCACATGACATCACACTCTACATGCATCAGATCCCAGGGACTGCTGACCTGGGGGATGATCAAACAACTTGCGTGCCTCATAGATTTCGCCCACAGTCCTGGTCGCACTGATGAGTTTCTCCTCACAGGGAATTTCACCCCAAGCACATGCAACAAGGTAGGCATCAGGCATCTCTTCGGGTCTCTCTACATCTAGTATGTCTGCAGGATCTGAGTTGGACAGGGTACAAAACTTGGTGTAAGCAACTGCAAATTCCGCTTCCTGCCTTTCCACCAAGGCAGTATACGACTGTCAATAGGAATGCTCCAACTTGGAAGGGCCACCTCGATCCTTGCGATCACTCTTGGTCCAGTCCGCCTTACGAGGTGGACGGTCATTGTCCCAGTGCAGGGCACTCCTGCAATGTCTACAGGGTCAAGGCAGCTTCTTACATGATTTGAAGTCACTCATGGGGTAGGTGTGGCTCTCCGATGCTGCAGCTGCGCTTCAAGCTTCTACTCGATCTGTTCCATGTTTGTTCCTTTCGAAGTTCAACCTGGTGACCTTATTGGCAATGGCGTTGATGCTGAACTCTTTGGTGGCCACCAGCTCGTCATGTTTGAGCACAACCATTCGTTGGAGTGCCTCCACTGTCTCGAGATGGTCGATGTTGATGTGGGCCCACCAACCTCTGGGAACGTCCTCCAATAGCCTTTGGATTTCACCCTTCAGGACATCCTGACTTGGTATGTTGGCCAGAGGGTAGAGAGTGCACAATAATCGCAACTTGTGTGTCATGAAATCGAGTGGTGTCTCCCTTGTGTGGCCCTCACCTTTATGGTATCGACATGAGTGGTAACGCTCTCGTATTTTGTCGATAAATGCAGGTGTCAAGAAGTAGTATAACTGTGTAGAGCCTCCCAATTTCGAGTGAAGTACAGCTTGTCGGCTGTTGGGACAGTAGTCCACCAGTCCGCGAGTTTGCCCTTGAACCTCTCAGGCAGGGCTCCTGCCATTTGTTGGGTGAAGGCCACCGAGTGTCTTGCTAAATTTCGACAGGTACTGCACCAGGTTATATAACTGTCGATTGAGCCATTGAACTCAGGGAAATCTGACGTAGTGTACTTACGATCAATGTAAGGTTGTGTCCAGTCGAATGGGAGGTATGGCCTGATTCCTGGCATTTGGAGAGGAATTACGGCGCCCAGCCCTGGAGGTGGTGGAGGTGGAGGCGCCCCTGCCTGACCTCCTGGCACAGGTGGTGGCGGTGGCAGTGGCGGTGGCGCACCTGCCTGACTCCCTGACAGGAGTGGTGGTGGAGGGGGCACACCTGCTTGACCTCCTGATGGAGGTGGTGGATAGTTGTGTGGAGGTGGCCCACCCTGGGCTAGAGGTGGGTCTGGAGGAGCAGGCGGCTGCAGTGGTTCGTCACCTTGGTGATATTGTGGCCAAGGTTGGGGTCCAGATCTAACTGGCTCCATACCGAGGTTTATAGGAGCAAGAGGGTCTCGAAACAATGAGCGGGTGGGACCCATATTGGGCCCAGGTCTGTTCCTATCGTTCTGATACCTCTCGTCGGCAGGGCCCACCTCTGTCTTTCTGCCCTTGAGGCCCTGAACAAATTCTGCATAGTCCAGATCCTTCTTGGGATTGTGGAGCGTATAGGATTCACAAGGACGGTCCATCATTGGTACGGTCCCTTCATCCCTTTGTAACATAGCTGCAGCGATGTTAATGCTGGGCCTGGGAACAGGGAGCTCGATTGGCAGCTGCTGGCATTGATGTATGAAGGTGACTTCATCGACTGCTGGTTTGCACTGACTGTTTAGTTCCCAACCCAACATCTTGCAGGTCGACTCATGGGTAGGCCTAATCTCTGTGGACCATGCCCTTTCAACTGATTCCCAGTCAGTGAAAGTGGTATGTGGCACACTGGCCGGCCTGAAACCACCGAGCTGTGATTTGTCAAACTCCCATGAAGGGTCGACAGCTCTTTTTATGGAATCGAAGTGCTTCTCGAAGGCGTTGAGTCATTGGTCAAGGAAGTGCCATATGATATCGAATTCCTTCTGTGATGCCCAGCCCTTCTCAGCCAGTATGAGTGAGAAATCGCCATGTGGGTCTATAACGAATTCGCCTGTGGTGAATTTGGTGGCAGTGGCCAGATGCGTGAACGCTGAAATCTTCGAGAACATATCAGTCAATCCTAGTCGATCTAGGGGTGCTAGCCAATACTGCAGTGTTGGCTTAGCACCGTCATTGGGGACAAGTTCTCTTTCGAGCCGGGCTGGCATGATTCTCTGCCAATTATGGATTTTGGTCATAGGGGCATCAGGATCATTGTGTCAGGGCACAGCCCTTGACCCCACTCACCCTCAGACACCCTCACCCTTTCCCTAACCACCCCCTCTTCACATTTCCCCATTCCCCTTATCCTTCCCCCCACTGTTTCACATAATGATGTGCACATGCGAACCCATGGGAACGTTCTGGGCAAGCGACTCGCCCAGAAATGTACAGCCACAACCGTGGGAACATTCTGGGCAAGCAGCTCGCCCAGAACTTTCCCACGGGTCACACCCGTTATGGAAAGTCGGCAGCAAGCGGGAACTGTATAGTTCCTAGGGTCCTTTTGTGTTGGCCTCACAGGGGGCTGAGAAGCTTACCCTTCTTCTCAGCTCATTCCCTGTGAAGGCTGAGGCCAGTCCCCTCAGTGACTTCGAGGAGTTAGCACCTGGGGAGAGTACCCCAGCATCCACACCCGGCCTCGCCCTCCAGCCACTCCCAGCTGGGGTCCGGATCCTGACACATTGAAAACTCCACCCTCAAACTCTCTGATGGCCTCTATGATGAGTGTGAGATCTCATCGCCTCCGAACAGCTTCAGGCAAGGTTTGCACATCACCCATGGGGAAGACGTTGCTGCGGAGTCGGGTACCTGGTAGGAGAGGGTGTCTTGTGTGGATGACACCAAAGCATCATGGTTGTGCATTGATTGAGCTGGCATCCTTAGTGGCATGGTGCAATCTAGTTGCACTGGGGTTGGGGCACCAATGTTAAAGAAATGGGTTAAGGGTAATTCATTTCTTTCCATCCTTATAGACGACTTGGAATCATCAACCTCGTGTATGTAGGGTGGCCTAGTTGTGTAATGAGTATTGTCCGATAGCCTTAGAGCTTTTGACAGAAAGCTGGGACCTTGCGGTGAATGGGAGTCTGCTGTGATGGATACTTGGCACTCGTTATGTGAGTGTACTGTGTGTGGATGTATAGTGTCAGAGTCTGGAATATTGTCAGAGACGGAATACTGTCAGAGTCAGGCAGACTGTCAGGAGATGGACTGAAGATGGATGGTTTCTGTCTGAGTTGAGGTCGGAGGTGATGCAGAGGTCTGTTGGAGCACATGCGCGTGGATACGCGGGTGGAAATATGCGGCGCATCCGGAAGCGCTGTTCAAGGTTAGCAGAGTGGGATCGCGGCCTCAGCAACTCAGGTGGAGCGCTGTGCCCTGAGCTTGACGTTTGGGGGAGATCCCGTATTTACGGATTGACACTCACAGCGGACTTCAAACAAGACTTGCGGGCGGAGCGGACCTATAGGAGGAGCACGGACTCCGTGAGCACGGACTCAGAGGGGGGAAGCCCCCTTTGCAGAAGGAGAGACTCAGACCAGACAGGGGGGGTACTCCAGTTGATTTCAGACTAAGGTCCCCGAAAGTATTTACAGGATATAAATAGGCAGGAGGGAAACACAGAAGGACCGGTCAGTCCGGCACGGTCCGGCGCGGAAATAAGCGGGGATTGTCAAACTGAATGAAGGACAAGAGCCCGGGAAATGGGAGGCAATGAACTAAACAAAAGCGGATCAAGTGCCAATATTGGCAAGTTAAGCGAATGAATGGATGAACAATATAGGCACTCGGCAAGGAATGAATGGTATGCTGCCAAGTGACAAGATGGCCAGAGAAAAGCGGAGGTCAGCACGCGGCGCCGATACAAGTCCACAAATAAGCGGGGTCGGTGCGGTGTCGACACAGGTCCGTGAAGGGACATGGAAATCAGCGCGGTGCTGACAAGTCTGCAACAGAGGGTGGTCCATCAGTGCCATCACAAACAAGGGCAGCATGATGGCCACCAAGGTCGGAGGGGAGTGTTGGCCTGACCACAGGGTGTGGAGGGCAACCAGGAGTGGCAGAGGTCCAGAGGGTGTGGAGGTGGGCAGAGGTACAGATGCGGGTGGAGGTCTGGATGTGGGCAGAAGTCCAGATGTGTGTGGAGGTCTGGATGCAGTGCATGGTTGATAGGGCAGGGGGCCAGACATCGGATTGGGGGCTGGTTAGATTGGGTTTCGGGTTGGCAGATTCGCCTATCGGCATTGATTCGCCGCTGACGGAGCCCCAGGATTTGTCGGTCATGACATATAGGATCACAAGTAATGGGGATATCCAGAACTGGATGTCAGGGACTCGTCCGAGGTCGAGGGGCCTGGGTGTAGCGTCCAGGGCTGAGAGCCTGGCGGGGGGGCAGATTGGGCATGTGTACTGACAGGCCCGATGCGGGACAGTGGTCCCTGGCCACTTAGACTGAAGTGGAAAGTTGAGAAGAAGGCTACTTCTTTGGTCCCCACTTCAGGTTCGTTTATATACATGCGGCTTAGATCACATGACAGGTGCCATGTCACCCTCGCACACAGCTGTAACCACCTGGGTGTCTCCATGGGAGATCCCGAGGGCATCCAGTGCAGGCGCACATGCTGGGCACAGCGGGAAGTTGCCTGAGGTGCCCAGGCTGGGTACATGGTGGGCACGCTGCAGATGGGTCAATGGTACATTGATACAAAGAAGGTTGTCCATGTAGAATAAAGAGAGAATAAAGAAGAAGTAAGATAAGAAGAAAGTGAGGAAGGAAGAATGAGGAGGGAGGAAGGGAAAAGGGGAGGAGGTAAGGAAGGGTGGACAGTGGGGTACCGGGTCAGGTTGGGCCGGGTGGAGCCGGGTCAGGTGGGTGTGCCCTGACAACTCTCACCTTCTGTGCAACAACTGTAAACCTCCTTGTGCCAACATTGTAATGTCTGTGTAAGGTTGTATATGTCTTGGTCACCATCTATATGGGTCATCCCTACCGAAGTTGACCACTCTAGCCATGGATCGTCAAGTTTGCACATGACTCAACTCAGGTATGTGTGAATACCTTCTGTTATGACTCACATTGCTCACCCAGGTACTGGCTCTCGTCTGTCTCACCACATGCTGCTGATCCCACCACGTGTTGTTCGACCTATGAATGACTAACCCCTCCTTCACTGATATGCTCATACGAGTGCCAAGTACCCGTTGACACAAACACAGACTGTTCGCCAAACGAACAGTCTTATACCCCATTGCTGGTATGCCCATCTGGGTGCCAAGTATCTGTCAACCCAGCCTCAAGTAGCTCCCTCAAGGAGTTGGAATCCCATTTGTTGCCAGTACGCCTGTCTGGGTGCCAAGTACCCATCAACCCAATCTCAGGAAGCTCCCTCAAGGAGCTGTTATATCACTCGCTACCGGTACGCTCCCTCGAGCACCAAGTACCCGCTAGCCTCTTGTCCTCAACTGGTCCAGTGTCAGGGCACACCTGCCTGACCCAGCTCCACCCAGCCCAACCTGACCTGGTACCCCGCTGTCCACCCTTCCTTACCTCCTCCCCTTTTCCCTTCCTCCTCATTCTTCCTTCCTCACTTTCTTCTTATCTTACTTCTTCTTTATTCTCTCTTTATTCTACATGGATGACCTTCTTTGTATCAATGTACCATTGACCCATCTGCAGCGTGCCCACCATGTACCCGGCCCAGGCACCTTGGGCAACTTCCTGCTGTGCCCAGCACGTGCGCCTGCACCGGATGCCCTTGGGATCTCCCACAGAGACACCTGGGTGGTTACAGCTGTGTGCGAGGGTGACGTGGCACCTGTCATGTGATCTAAGCCACATGTATATAAATGAACCTGAAGTGGGAACCGAAGAAGTAGCCTTCTTCTCAACTTTTCACTTCAGGTAAGTAGTACAATATTTCTCCTTTAATGATAATAACAACTTTCCACTTCAGTCTAAGTGGCCAGGGACCACTGTCCCACATCGGGCCTGTCAGTATGCATGCCCAATCCACCCCCCGCCAGGCTCTCAGCCCCGGATGCTACACCCAGGTGTCAGAGACCAGGTTGAGATGAAGGAAAGTCTCCATGGCGGAGGGCTTTGGCCTCAGCGACTTATGCCAGGAGCGCTGTGCCAAGTAACACATCCATGCCCTAACTTACTAACTGGCAACCAGAACTGCAGGGGGTAAACTCTAGTCGATTTTATTACTGAAGTGTAACCTATGTACAAGTTGGATATATATATAGTTACAGCGAAGACGGGTCTGCAAATGGTGGAGCTGAGCAGAGCGGAACTAACGGGGTTAAACATTAGCCAACTGAATATTACCGACGAGTCGGGTTACGGGGTTAACGGAAAGGCAGGCGATAACCCAGAAACGGAAAGGAGGGATAGGCCTGAAGGTGGGCTCTGCAGGGCAGGCAAGTGTATTGCCCAGCAGAGGTGGGAGTGCACTAGCGGACGTCGGAGCTGTCTGGAAGTCTTCAGGGCTCCATACTTAGGGAGGCATAGGTAATAAATTGAAAGGAGGGGGTGGTGACCATTGAGGGGTACCAAGGGGATTGTGGAATACAGGAGCTCCGAGGTTAGTGGAGAAGGACTGGAGGGATCGGAGGGACTGGAAGTCGTTGGCCAGGGATGGATATGACACCAGGCCCCCTCGACCCTGGATGAGTCCCTGACAAGAGTGTGTTATTCATTAAGTTCCATCTTTCTCAGCTGTAGCCATACATGAACGTGACACTAACTATTGAAGAAGAATGATCATGAGAAGTCTCACGAAATGGAATAAATAATCTGGCCAGCACCAAAACCCAATAAGGGAAAGCTTAATGCGGAGTGAGTGTATAAGAAGGGGGGGAATGGGGAGAATGTAAAAAAGAGATGGGAAGATGTGGACAAGGAGGACCCGCTGTGGTTGACGTTCAGTCAACATGGTTGCAAAGACTCCATTCCTATAACACCCTCCATCATGGGGATGTCATCTTTCATCCTGGATCTGGTCTCTGACAGCGATGGACTCAATGCATGCTATAAACATGTACAAAGGAGGGCTTTCCCTCTCCAGATCATCCAACACACACTCGACTGCCAAGTCGAGTACATCCAGTAACACAACTCTGCCCACAAAGGGATCATTGGGAGTTGCTTCCAAGGTAGCCTCAACAAGGGGTTACTTGAACTTCACTTCTTACTCTAGTAGTAAGAAGCCCACTGTATCTGCAACGAAGCCTGTTTCAGGCCCATCTTCTTCTTATGCCAAGGGGACTACACAGGCCTCTTTTCTTCAAACAACCGGTATTCTTTGAATACCAGTAATTCTTCCAATAGTCAACAATTGTCAGGGCACACCCCACCTGACCCCACACCGTGCTGCGCTACTCCGCTTCCCCGCTATCACCCTTTGTCTCTTCTTCCCCTTTTCCTTCTTTCTTTCTATTTCCTTCTATGGTCGACTTCCCCTTCTCTTGTATTACTAACACACCTAACCCTGCTCCCCTGATCGCCGCACCCGCCACGCGCATTCCCGCTCACAGAGCGGCACACCTCTGGGATCTCCCACAGAGATACCCAGGGGAGTGTGGCTGTGTGTGGGGATGACGTGGCTCCTCCCACGTGACCCTAACCGCATGTATATAATAGCACCTGGGGTGGGAACAGAAGAAGCAGCCTTCTTCTTAACTTCCCACTTCAGACTAAGTGGTTGGGGACGCTCACCCTGCAACGGGACCATTGCTACGCATAGCCAACACCTGTCCCATCGAGTCCCTCGCGCCGGGACCTTGCCACTTTCGGAGCTGTCCCTGACAACAATGCCCTTTGAAAGATTTGAAGGGCAATCCCCTCTGCTACAAATGTGGCAAGATCAGGTACTCTTTCAAGTGTCTGAATCACCCACCCAGAGCTAAGTTATACACTCTGGGCATGGAAGAGGGTGATCAAGACCCTCCCCAAGCATTAGATCAGGTGGATTCCGACAACTCCAGAATGGAATTGGAGACTTAGGGTGGAAGGACCTTGGCCTCAGTGACTCAGGTGGAGCGCTGTGCCATTGCTGGTTGTCCTGGGGGTCCCTAATTTCGGATCTAGCAGAGGGGAAGTCTCTTAAGGGGGAATCAAGTCGATTTCGGACTGAGGTTACAAGTTACTATGTACATTGTATATAAGGAGGGGTCCGGAATCAAAAGGAGCAAGGGTACTCCAAAAGGAGACAAAGGGAGCTGGAAGGAGGAACAACACCAAGTGTTAGAACAGGGCTGATACAGACGACTCCGGAGTGGAATCGGAGACTTAGCGTGGAGGGACCTTGGCCTCAGCAACTCAAGCGGAGCACTGTGCCATTGCTGTTTGTCCATTTGGTCCTTAATTTCACAGTAGGTGAGCAGGAAGTCTCTAGGGGGCATTTCAGGTCGATTTCGGACTGAACCAAAACGAGTATGTACAAGCGCCGATATATATAATGGAGGGGGCAAAACCACAAGGAAACAAAGGGGAACCGAATCGGAATGAAGACGTCCAAACAGGAACAAAGGGAAGAAGGAGCAGAGCGGTACCGAAGGTCATAAGGCAGGACCTGTGATAGGTCCAAAAGGAGGTAGGGAGGGCAAGGCCCAGAGGGGCAGGAGGATGAGGAGAAGTGGGGGTGATGACTAACTGGCTAGAATGGGAAGAAGCAGTAGTCCAAATAGGGGTGAGGGGTAAACGCGAGAGATACATTACAGGCAGTGAAAGTGCCGAAGGTGATCCGCGAAGCTCAGGGGTTGCGGAGCTTACGGATGTTACGGAGGCGGGGTTGAAAGTCCGAGGGATATTGGCAATGGTGGTATGAGGTCACCAATGCAATGGACTAAGACCGAGGTGGAGTCAAAGTCCGAGGTAGGGACTATGATGGAGGCTCGGAGCAAAGGTACGAGCAGTGTCTGAGTATGAAGTATGGGACAGCGGTGGAGGGTTGTAACTTGGCGGAAGGGTGGCAGAGGAGTACCAGAGGGAGGAGAGAGGGGAAAGGTAAGGGGGAAGGAGTGGCGGAAAGGAGGGTTGTCAGGTCCGAAGGTGAGTATCGGAGCGGACGGGGGAAGCGTAGGAGGATGATGGGAGGGTGGAGGTGTTGTGAAGGGGGAGCGGAGTAGGAGGAGGAGTAGTAGGAGGGTGGTGTGAGGGGCGGTGTTCGGTCCGAGGTGAGTATCGGAGTGGACAGAGATAGGGTCGGAGAGGTAAGGAGGAGTAGAGGTGGCGTGGGGGTAGAAGGAGGTGTGTTGCCAGGACCGAAGGTGAGTATCGGAACGGCAGCGGTAGGTTATGACTCCGGAGGTGAAGAAGGTGGAGGTCCGGAAGTCGGGTCGGGGTCGGGTATGCACGGATATGACACCAAGGGTCAAGGGTTTGACTCAATGGTGTTTCCCAAAGGAGGAGTGAAGGGCCAAGACCCAAGGAGGAAGGAAGGAGGATGGGAGTGGGGAATGGCTAGCTGACTGAATAGAAAGGAAGCAGCAGTGTCAGGGTTCAGCACCCTGCCTTAGGGTGCCCCGGACTCCCCACCTACTTTATCCCCTTTTATTCTTTGACTGTTGCCTTGTTGTTGCCTTTGTGTGTTGTGTACACGCACGCACACAGGATAGCGTGGGAACTTTCTGAGCAAGCAGCTCGCCCAGAATGTTCCCACGGGTCACAGCCACAGTTCTGGGCGAGCAACTCGCCCAGAACGTTCCCATGCTTACTGGGCACTGCCACCTGGATGTTCCCTCCGGGTCACACTACACAACTCTAGGAGCTGTATAGTTGTGGGCATGTGACCCATTCCTTTATATAGCAACCATGCGGGGAGATGAGACCTTTACCCTTCTTCTCATCTCATGCCCCGCATAGTGTGAGGACAGGTTAGATGGGGGTTGAGGTCAGGGAGCCTCCAAGTCCGAGGCCAGGCCCTGACAAGCAGCCCAAATAGGAATGAGGGAGAATAGTGGAATTGAATGGGACAATGCAATAGTTGCAAGGTCTGAAGTAAGTCCAGAAAGTCCAAACTCGGAAGTTAAACTCCGGAATATTGGCAAAGGCAAATAAATGGAATTGGCTAACCAATACAATGGGTATAAGTGGAGGTGGGGTCAAAGTCCAAGGTCAGAGCTAAGACCAGAGTTCTGAGACAGAGATGTGAACGGGATTCTGGAGCGGAGGTCTGGAGTTGGGAGCATAGGTGTTGCATGCTCATCTGGAAGGTGTTGAGATTGAGGTCGGACCAAAGGTGGTGTTGGAGCTGGAGGTGAGATAACCTCTTGGGAGTCAGTGAGGAGGAGGTGATGGAAGGGAAGTGGGGCTCCAGAGTCAGTTTCAGAGTTCTGGGAGCCCAGAGCAGAGGTCAGGATTGCACGGATATGACAGTTTGCAATAAACTCAAGTGTGAATAAATCGACAGGGTATGCCCCTTTCAAGCTTATCTATGGGATGATGCCACATATGATGGTGGAAATCCCACCAACTAACCTTCCTGGAGTCAGCACCTTTGCTCAGAAAGTGCTAGATAATCTCCAGGTGCCCATGATGCAATGATGAAAAGTCACATAGAGCAATTGGTCCAAGCCAATCAGCATAGGCACCCAGATCCACCTAAGCTGAAAGCAGGCAATTTCGCCTACCTGGTGTCATATCCATACAATCCCAACCTCCGCTCCGGCTCCTGGAACTCTGAAACTGACTTCTGGAGCCCTACTTCCCTTCTGTCACCTTCTCCTTGCCGACTCCCAAGAGGTTATCCCACCTCTGGCTCTGACACCACCTTTGGTCCGACTCTGGAACATTCCGGGTCCGACCTCAACCTCGACACCTCCCAGACAAGCATGCAACACCTATGCTCCTGACTCCAGACCTCCACTCCAGAATCCCATTCAGATCCCTGACTCCGGAACCTCCGATCTTAGCTCCGACCCCGGACTTTGACCCCACCTCCGCTTATACCCATTGTATTGGTTAACTCATTCCATTTAATTACCTTTGCCAATATTCTGGAGTTTAACTTCCGAGTTCGGACTTTCTGGACTTACTTCAGACCTTGCAACTATTGCATTGTCCCATTCAATTCCACTATTCTCCCTCATTCCTATTTGGGCTGCTGCTTCCTTTCTATTCAGTCAGCTAGCCATTCCCCACTCCCATCCCCCTTGGGCCTTGGCCCTTCACTCCTCTGGGAAACACCATTGAGTCAAACCCTTGACCCTTGGTGTTGTTCCTCTTTCCAGCTCCCTTTGTCTCCTTTTGGAGTACCCTTGCTCCTTTTGATTCCGGACCCCTTGTATACAATGTACATAGTAACTTGTAACCTCAGTCTGAAATTGACTTGATTCCCCCCTAAGAGACTTCCCCTCTGCTAGATCTGAAATTAGGGACCCCCAGGACAATCAGCAATGGCACAGCGCCCCGCATGAGTTGCTGAGGCCAAGGTCCTTCCATGCTAAGTCTCTGATTCCACTGTATCTAACACCTGGCCACAAAAAACCTCAACTTGCCAAAGGGAAGAGTGGAGAAACTCCTCCCCAAATACATTGGGCCTTATCTCGAAGCATTCAAGGATTCTGCTAACTATACACTCAAGCTCCCCCTGGGGCTTGTCAATAGGGGTATACACCCCAAGTTCCATGTTTCTCATTTGGCCCCACATGAGCCAAACAACTCATTACTATTCCTGGGTTGAGCTGCCCAAGTTTTCTATGACTTTGGTGAAGATCCTGAGCAGGAATATCAGGTCCAGGAAATCCTGGACCATGCATGGGACACTTGCAGTAGCCTGTGGTTCCACATCAAATGGGGCCTGGGGGATCTCACATGGGAACCTCTCACTCATTGTGATGAATTGGCTGCATTAGATGACTACCTATTATTACATGGGGTCGATGCAGTAGAAAAGCTCAACAAGGAATTCCCACACAAGGGCTAATAAAGCACCCCATCCTCCACACTCCTGATTGACTACCCACTTGGGAATAGTCCTTGTCATATCCCAGAATCATGACCCCACGCTCTCCCACCTCATCACACCTTCCTAACAACTTCATCATCCCCTACACCATAACTCCCCACTCCCCAAGTCATCTTCCTTCCTAACTGTCTCAGCTCTGGCCTGGTTGTGGCACACCTTACCTTGGCCACTCCCATCCCGGAAGCCTGGTCCTGAGTCGGAACATTCGGAGACTCCAGATTTGCTCCGACATCCCATGACTTACCTCTAAACCATTCCCCCTCCCATTTCATTTATTGGAGTCACCCAACATCCTTCAGATACATAACTCTGCCTTCGGAGCTACCTGCATCCTCTGGTGATCCCACTCATGTCATCACAAATTAGTCACCTTTCATTTATAATACGACTGTCATCTTCCTTCCATTCAGCCGGCTAACTTCCTCTTACCCATTTCTTGTTCCCATTCATCCTCCGGCCTCTTACTCCGCCCTTCTCAACCCAACACCTCAGTTCCCCGTTAAGGATATCATTCAGGACCTTTCAGTATCATTTGGCACCTTTTGGTGTTTTCCACTATCACTTGGACTTTGACTAAAGTCCTTCCCATCCCTCCATATATAATACTTGTAGATTAGAACCTGTAGTTCCCCAGTTCTAATCTCAACTAAATGTTACCCCAAGTCCCTCTATGAGTGAATCCCGACCCCTTCCTACAAGATACCTCAGACACATGAAATATAAGGACTAACTGAGACATAATGGAGGCACAGTGCTCCCTCCAAGTTGCTGAGGCCACGTCCTTCTTAGAGCCTCTTGTACCACCCAGCAGACCCGGGCTTCCTGGAGAAGCTTCGGTTCACTACTGGAGCTCTCAGATCCCTCTAGTTGAGCCCCGCCTGCATTTGGACTCACACACTTTCCCCTACGTTCGGGGTTTTTGACAGTCCTCCATCCTAATGTAGGACAATTATGGCACTAGTTGCCATATTGGGGTTTTGCCTCCATGGTTTGAATAATATTCCCATGGATAAAACTTCTTCCTTCTTCCTTTCCTCCAAGTGTGCAACAAGGAGAGAAATGCCACCCAAGGATGACCATGGGCAAAGCCCACAATCGAACACCACACCTATGGATACCAAAACCACTGGACCTGCTGTGGACAACACACAACAAGTCCCAATGCCAGGTGCTGATGCCCCCAGTGTCGACAACATTCCCATCCACAACCCAATACCAACAGTATCGGGGCATCCTTCCCCCTTAATTGTCAGAGACCAGGTTTGGGATGAACAGAGATGTCCCTGTGATTGGAGGGCTATGGCCTCAGCAACTTCTGCCAGGAGTGCTGTGCCCAGTAACATGTTGGTGCCCTAATTTATGGACTACAGGGTTTATGGATTGGTGGGTTATAACCCAGAAGTGGAATGGAGGGATCGGTCCAAAGGTAGACTTGCAGGGCAGGCAACTAAATTACCCAGCAGAGGTGGGGGTGTGCTTGCAGATGTCAGAGCTGTCTGGAGACCTTCAGAGCTCCATACTTAGGGAGGCATAGGTAATATATTGAAATGAGTGGGTGGTAATCATTGGAGGGGATTGCAGAATCTGGAGGCTCCAAGGTTGGAGATGAAGGAGTGGAGGCAATCCAGGATGGCCAGAGGTGATGGAAGGTGGTGACTGTGGATGGATATGACAGTATCCCCTTCTTAGGCCTGAACCCATGAAGGCCCAGAATTAGTAAGGTGAGGGGAGCTGTAGTTACAGAAAAAAAAATGGAAATGAGGAGTGGAAGGAAAGGAGAAATGGGAGAGGGGTCAGGATTCCTAAGGAGCATCAGGTCCAGGCTTGTCTGGATACCAAGAGTGGAATGCCTCGACAAGGTTGGAGGTGTGATCGAGTTTGCTGGCAAGGAGCCATTGCATCTCCTCATCGGTCCTTTCATAACCTAACCACTTGACCAAGTAGAGCAGCTTGTTGTGTCTATGTCAGTCAATCTTCAAGTCAAGAATCTCCTCAATCTCAAACTCCATTTCTGTCAGGGACTCGTCCGGGGTCAAGGGAGCCCAGGTGTAGCATCCGGGGCTGAGAGCCCGGCAGGGGGCAGATTGGGCATGCATACTGACAGGCCTGATGTGGGATGATGGTCCCTGGCCACTTAGACTGAAGTGGAAAGATGAGGAGAAGGCTACTTCTTTGGTTCCCACTTCAGGTATGTATACATGCGGCTTAGGTCACCTGACAGGTGCCATGTCACCCTTGCACACAGCCATAATCACCCAGGTGTCTCTGTGGGGATCCCGAGGGCATCTGGTGCGAGCATGTGTGCTGGGCACAGCAGGGGGTCGCCTGAGGTGTCTGGGCCAGGGTGTGTCGTGGGCGTGCTGTAGTGGGTCAATGGTACATTGATACAAGGAAAGGTTGTCTGTGTAAAATAAAGAGAAGATAAAGAAGAAGTAAAATGGAGAGAAGATAAACAAAGAGGGGGAAAGGAAAGGGGGAGGAGGTTGAGGAGGGGTGGACAGCAGGGTACTGGGTCAGGTGGAGCTGGGTGGAGCTGGGTCAGGCTGTTGTGCCCTGATACAGACCAGTTCCTCCATGAATCCCTCAGGGTCACTGGGGGATGAGCTATTCGGGTCTCTAGAATAGGACCTGAGGGTGGATTCAAGCTCACCACCCATGGGTGGACAAAGCTTGTGATGCATGGAACTTGGGAGCTAGGCTCCCTTTCCCTCTTTATGAGGGAAATAACAATAGGATGAGAAGCCTCTCCAAGAGGACCTTGGAGAGTATGGATGGTCAGCTGCAGGGTCAAGACTTCTTGTCTTGATGCTGTTGTGGGGACAACTCTGTGCACTGCAAAAAGTCGGATTCTGCAGAAGTTGCCCACCAACACACACCACATGCCCACTGACACTTCCAATGCTCATTATCTCACTATACAACACACCATACACCCATTCCTTATTTTTCCATATTTTCCCCATCATTCCCGACAGCCCCAAGCCAAATTCCCATGCCCAACCACACAGCCAATTTCACCCCTTCTCCAGACCTCCATTGTCCACACATTAAACCCAGCCGTTTTTCTACCCATTGGTGATGCTCTACCTTCCTCTTTCACCCATGGAGCATTTTCCAGAATGGGAACCCCATACTTGGATGGTTCAGCATGGTGTAGAGCCTCACATGGTCTTGACAGCACCTGTCAATGGCCGTATCTCAGGAACCACTGCACCAATTGGAACAAATGAGGGTTCGTTGGAAAGCTGGAGACGAGGAGGTTGCTGACAGGAGGATAGGCGGGCGCTGTGGCGGAGTTAATCTTTATAATTCCCATTTCGGATCCATTGTCATATATTCCCCATTCATTCATATTTCTTTTATTGTTTCTCTGTTCCTAATTGGACATCCCTTATCCTTATTTACGGTTGCCTATCAGCCTGTTTACATTTCCAATCCATATAAAATATAAAATAACAAGTGAGTACTGAATCAACCCATGAAGAAGTGAAAAGTAGTTACATCCAAGTGGCAAAGACACCATCCACGACCCTAACGTTCCCCCTGAGCTTGTTGCTAACGTCTAAGACCCTTCCACTTGTAACTCTCAGCCTTGACATCCAAGAGAGATGCAGGTGAGTGTTTAGTTGAAGTTCTAACCCAGTAGCGCCCCAGGACCAAAACCCGAACCTCCCATCACATACGCAATCACTACCACCCTCCCCCTTCTCTCTGTCTTGAGTCTAGGCGATAGACCCATTACATTTGTTGGGCATCCGCCTGGCTAGGCCAATCTTGGCCTAGTCTCCTAAAGGCCTCGCCTTGTGAATCCTGCACAGTAAATCAACCGTAGGAACCTAGCCTATGCCTGATCTCCTGGGCATGATTGTCCAGACCTTCAGGTCTGTGCATGTAGACAGCATCACCGTCCATCTGGGTCCCATATTCCACAGTTGTCTCACTAGGGGTGCAAGGAGCAAAGATAGTTCTTTGCTTTTTCTTGACCTCACCCTGTTTATTAATTACCAGGGCAGGCCCATGTCAGGGTTCACATGTTGATTTGCGATAAAGAAGTCCCAAAAACCTAGTCATTGATACAGCTGAGGTTCTACCCTTCAGCAAACATAGAGTTTATATACATCCATGATGACATAAGCAGACACAAACAAGAGAGAGATAACTGGAAGCTAAGTCAGCTAATGGTAGACAACGAAACAAGATAGGAACAAAGGGATGTCCGGATATGGGGGCAGCAGTGACATGTGGGAATGTGATGACATACAATATGATAGGGGATATGTGGCTACATACTATATCGAATAGGGGTATCAGGGGACCACTTACATATTGTCCCCTGACAGCCCAGAACTGTGATGTGGGCTCTGGGTCAATAGTTGGTCACGATCAGTCTCCCATTTGTCTGTGGAACTTGCCACAATGATGGGCGCTTCAGGTGCAGGAGGAGACTGTGGAAATGGCTGTGTCCTTCTGAGGACAACAGGGCCCTTAGGGCCCCAATCAACACCCTTTCCCTTCAGATAAGAAGGGATTCTCTTCGGTGATGAAGTCAAAGAACTCCCAGGCTCAGTGTCAGGGCACAGCCCTCAACCCCACACACCCTCAGATGCCCCTTCCTCCCTCCTAACCACCCTTCCCCCATTTTCCCCCATTTTTCCTCCACTGTTCTGCAATGGTACAGGTACATGAACCCATGGGAATGTTCTGGGCAAGCAGCTCACCCAGAATCTTCCCATGGTACCTAATATGGAAACTTGGGAAAGACCTGACAACTGCACAGTTCTCAGGCTCCTTTTGTAGTGGCCTCACAGGGGGTTGAGAAGGTTACCCTTCTTCTCAACTTATTCCCTGTGAAGCCCAGGGCAAGTCCCCTCAGCAACTTTGAGGAACTAGTGGCTGGAGAAGACTCTCCAGCACCACTCCTGGACCTCCTCACCATGTCCCCCTTGGACAAGGGATGGACCCTGGCACTCAGGTTCATCAGTGTGAGGGATGAATGTTGTCATCCTCACACTTGGTTGCCCTGGCACTGGGAGGTAAGTCATCATCTTGATGTAGTCCTCATCAATAGAGACTTTGTCCTCCAGCGAATTTTGTTGCTGGGTGGGTTCTCAGTCCTGTACCCTGACTGGTACAGGTGGAGGTGCACTAGTAGCCTCAAACTGAGGTGTGATTAGAGGGGTTTGGCCTTCAGCCAATCCAGTGCTTGGGTGATAAACCCAAGCTCACAAGTCCTCTATGGCCTCATCATGGTGGACCACTCAGTCCCCCAGACAATCCAGCCATTGATCGATGCTTCTCAGCATCATCATCAACTCACTATGCCTCTGGTTGCCATCAATGTCGATGACTTTAGCAAACTGATCAGTGTCATATCCATACATACCCGATCCCAAACCGACTCCCAGACCCTCATCTTCATCACCTCCAGAGTCCTACCCTATCTCTGTCCACTCTGACATCTACCTTTGGACCAAACATCACTCCTCACACCACACTCCTCCTCTCACTCCCCATCCATCCCTCTCCTACCCTACCTCCATCCTCTCTGATATTCACCTTCAGACCTGACCTCATTCCTCCTCTCACCTCCCCTTCTCGTTCCTCCCCTCACTCCTCTCCTTCCATCACTCTTCCGTCAAACCTCCACCAAGTTACGACCTTCCACCGCAGTCCCGTACCTTGTACTCGGACACTTCCCATACCTTCGCTCCAAGACTCCATCATGTTCCCAACCTCAGACTTTGACTCCACCTCGGCTTAAGTCCATTGCATTGGTAACCTTTGGTAACCTCATTCTATGTAAACACCATTGCCAACATTCCTTGGACTTCCAACCCTGCCTCCACAACCTCTGTAAGCTCTGCAACCTCTGAGCTCCACGGATCATACTCAGCACTTTTGCCGCTTGTAATGTATCTCTCGCACTTTCCCCTCATCCCTATTTGGACTACTGCTTCCTCCCATTTTAGCCAGTTAGTCATCATCCCCACTTCACCTCATCCTCCTGCCCCTCTGGGCTCTGCCCTCCCTATCTCCTTTCGGATGTACCACAGAGTCAACCCATGACCTTCAGTACTGCTCTGCTTCTGTCACCCCTTCATCTCTGTTTGGACACCTTTGTTCCGATTCGGATCCTCTTTGATTTCCTCATGCCATTGTCTCTCTACTATATACAGGCGCTTGTACATACTCGTTTTGGACCTTCAGTCTAAAATCAACCAGAAATGCCCCCTAGAGACTTCCTGCTCACTGCTTCTGAAACTAAGGACCAAATGGACAAACAGCAATGGCACAGTCCACCCTCACCCAGTTCTAACAATCAGGGCCATCACCAGGCCCTGGCACTCCACCCAATTTGAGAGGATCAGGGGAACCAGACATGTTGACAAATGGATCATGTTCTGCTGACACATCAGGTGGGTCCTCCTCAGGTGGAGGCATGATCACAGCAGATGCAATTGTGACCTGGCACATCCAGGTCTCCTTGGGGACCAGGAGATGCATCAGGGTCGTCTGTCTCTCCTGGATCAGGAGGGATATCAGGCATGTTGATGCTGGGAATCCCAGTGTTGTCTGTATTCTGCACTTTGTTATGTGCAGTCACCCTCATCCTCTTTGCAGAGGGCAAACCTGATGCTTTCTTTACCATTATGGCAATGAAGGAAGTTGGGGCTTTGATTAGATCAGCATGCTTCACAACGTCAATCTAGGAAGGAGTGGTTTTATTTTAAATTTGAAAGCTCACCAAGCATAAAAAAGTGTAAGCAGGTTATAAGTTGTTGAGTTCACAAGTTCACTTGCAAAAGTCAATGGTTGCCTCACTTCCTCAGTCCATTAGATGTACACTGTATTATCAACAGGGGGGGTAAAAGGCTAAGGAAGCCTTTACCCCCTCATATGTAGGTTATATACAATGTGGTAAATACATGTGATGAATGCAGCTTGGGACCACATGGTAAAAATGAAGGGTTCAGGAAGAAGTGTCATGTCAGGTACAAACCCAATGCAATAAATAAAGAATGGCCACAAGTATGTGGCCTATCTCCCTTACAAGGAGACTGACAGGGCAAGATAGGTGGTGGGGAAGTGGGAGAGTGGTGACAGACAGGCACCTTTGTCAGGGCCATGACAGAACAGGAAGTCAACTTCTAGAGGCTTCAAACTCCAAATAAAATTCATAAACACATGCTATCAATGCAAACAACTTAGTAAATCAACAAACAATATCTACAGTGGAAGACTATGCAAGAAAGTGAGTGGGAACCAGGGAAAATGGACAAAAAATCACAAAAACACAAAGCTATGATGGACCATGATGGGAAAAATAAGGAAAAATATACCAATAAAGTGGAGAACTCTAAGACATTCTTTTGTTCAATTTTTAACCTTTACATGAAACTCTTTTGTTCTAAGTTTGAACCATTCCATTCATTTATCATTTCAAATCACATTTCTACTAAATAGCACTGGATAAAAATAGGATAAATCAGCTGAAAGTTACAGTGCAGTTGTACATGTAGTAACATGCAGTCTGAATTCAGAATGACCAAGTCATAGCAAACTTAATTGTAAACAAGAAGAATTTGAATTAAAAACTGCAAAAATTGCAGTGCTGTCAGGGCATCAGCCCTGCACCCCTGAGTCACATGATCCAGCAGCACCTTCTGGTACCACTCTACACCACTGTGAATAATACACCATTGTATCACTTATGGCCAGGTGTGCTGAGCGACCCCAACTGACCTCACAAAGCTGAAGCAGCTGGAAAGTGATTTCTATTCATATGTTCTCACCCATTGGGGTCAAAGAGATGCAGTCATGAGAGAGAAGCAAGAGCTTTGGAAGCAAAAGCAGAAAGTGGAGACTTCAACTCATGACCATGCTTGCCAAGCATTTGGCTGGACTGTTAGATAGCTGCTGGTTTGGACAATTCCAGAACAGAATCAGAGACTCATCAAGGAGGGACTGAAGAAATTGCATGTTGCCTGCCCGGACTTACTCCGTGATATCCAAATGAGGTAAACCAGGTGACTGGACAAATGACATAAAATGGACAAGCCTGGTATCGAACCCAGGACCTCTAGCGTGCATCCATACACTACTCGCCCATTATGCCAGGGGGGGGTACCCCTTCCCTGATGGTTTGGGAGATCACTTGATCCCTTCCTCCAACAGGGACCTTGGCCTCAGTGACTCAGGTGGAGCACTGCCATTTCTGTTTGTCCTGTTGGTCCTTAATTTCAGACATAGCTAGAGTGAAGTCTCAAGGGGGGGTATCAAGTTGATTTTAGACTGAGGTACAACAAGTATGTACATAGTCTATACATAAAGGGAGATAGGAGGACAAAGAACAAAGGGGGTCTGGAACAGAACAAAGGTGTCCAAATGGAGACAAGGGAGTTTGGATCAGGAACTGCACCAAGGGTCAAGGGTTAGACTCTATGGTGTGTCTGGAAGGAGGTAGGGGGGGTGAGGGCCAGGAGGACATGAGGAAATGGGGTGGATGACTAACTGGCTAAATGGAAAGAAGCAGTAGTCCAAATAAGGGTGAGGGAGAAGTGTGAAGTATACAGTACAAATGGCAAAAGAGCTAAGGTAGGTCCATGAAGCTCAGAGGTAGTGGAGCTTATGGAGGTGGGGTTGAAAGTCTGAGGAATATTGGCAATGGTTTTTACATGAAATGATGTCACCAATGCAATGGACTTAAGCCAGGGTGTTATGGAAATGGGATTTTCCCATTTTTAGCCTCTTATGGGCTCTATGCAGTACAATATCACGTGATATGTATATAATAATGACTGAACCATCAATTACTACCCAAAAACACTCCTGTCCATGTTATTGTAAACACCATTGTTATGACTTCTGTTACATTAACTGTAACACTCTTTCGATGTCACGGCCCTCTCCTGCATCTGAATGGTATAGAAATGGGCCAATTAGGCCCCATTTTTATAACACAGGGTGGTGTCAAAGTCCGAGGTTGGGGACCAAAATGGAATCTCAGAGTGGAGGTACAATCAGTGTCCAAGGTCAGGGTCCAGAACCATCAGGGGATGACCCCTGGGTCCCCATGACCCCTCTCTCTATGGCCCACAGCCCAACCTGTAACAGCCTAGTCTCAAGGCACAGAGCTACTGTTAGATTGGGCAGATTTGGACAACTCCGGAATGGAATCAGAGACTTAGCGTGGAAGGACCTTGGCCTCAGCAACTCATGCGGAGCGCTGTGCCATTGCTGGTTGTCCTAGGGGTCCCTAATTTCAGATCTAGCAGAGGGGAAGTCTCTTGGGGGGAAATCAAGTCGATTTCAGACTGAGGTTACAAGTTACTATGTACATTGTATATAAGGAGGGGTCTGGAATCAAAAGGAGCAAGGGTACTCCAAAAGGAGATAAAGGGAGCTGGAAAGAGGAACAACACCGAGGGTCAAGGGTTTGACTCAATGGTGTTTCCCAAAGGAGGAGTGAAGGGCCAAGGCCCAAGGAGGAAGGAAGGAGGATGGGTGTGAGGTCTGTGGGGCTCGCTCAGGTCACCAGGCCGTAAGTGTCACAAAGGTGTGGGTATTACGGGGTGATAAGCGATAGGTTCCAACCCGTTGCCTGTCATGTGACACTAATCTACAATGGGACTACATGTAATGGGGGCCCAGGGCTTGTGCCCTGACACTCTCCCCCCTTGCATTGCAGTTGCAATGCATACAAGATAAAAAGAAAAGGAAATTTTAAGCTTAAAAGGAATAATGAATAAGGAATGTGTTTGCCACTTTAAAGTGGGCAACATTGTACATCAAGTTATAAAAAAAAAAAAAAAAAGGAAAAGGAGTGAACGTCTTTAAAGTGGGCAGTGTTATACATAGGGATAAGTATATATGAAGTCCTTAAAATATCGGGTTTCCCAATGGGAAATTCTCCAAAGATGTTTTGCATCTTCAGCCTGTGTTTTCTCCTCAAATTGATAATTTAGGTCTGTAAAATATTGTTTACAGTGCTTTGCATACTGTTTTGTGTGTGAGTTCTTGCATTTTCGCAAGAGTGGAGTGGTTTCCACTTTACCAGAGAAATTTGTGCTCTGGATTTTTCGTTTGTTCATCTGGCTGTTTAGCTGGATGGTTTTCCGTGGTTAGAGCCACCTTGCCAAATGCAGAGCTTGACAGAGCTCCTGATTTGGGAGCAAAAGATTGTTCGACTTCATGGCCAGCATGAGTCCCCAGAACTTTGTTCCGGTGCTGTTTGGAGGCTGTTGCCTCTTGCCACAGCTCCCATGCTGTGTTCCCCAGTTTGGACTGAGATCTATCTTATCTCAGTTGAACAGTTCCCTGTTGCATTGGATGCCTCCCACCAAGGTTACTTGCCCATAGGGTGTCAAAGTACTTGACAGCCCACCACCTCTAGCAGTGGTCCCAGCCTGGGGTTTGCTATTGGCTGCCTACTGCCTTCCTTCCTCCCCTCAACCTGGGTCTGTGCTCTTGTTGGAGCACCACTCTGCAGTCCGGACAGGGTCACCTACCCACAGGGTAGCGAGAATTGTGGTATCCCATCCCAGTCATGTTAGTCCCTGTCTGGGTTACACTTTCTGAGACCCAATATCACATCTCCTCCCCCTAACCTGGGAGGCCCGGACTTGGCAGTGGGATTCTGCCCATGCACAAGTGAGCTCAGGCTCACATTCAAGTTCCTCGATTTCTGGAAATTGGTTTCTCTTCATTTTGGAGAGAGGTAATCCTTCGCACTTCTATGCGAATCTTGTACTCCTGCCTCTGGGTGGCACGGTTCTCATAGGCATTTCTTGGCACCTCTGAGTAATCAGGTCGTCTCTATTTGGATGGCCTGAGTGAGGAGCTTGTCTCGCTCTCTCGTTTCCCTTTCATGAGGGATTCTGTCTCATCCAACTCCTTTCGGAGTTGGCTTGTGTTGTCCACTATCACCGGGGGTGATAGCTTGCTCTCAGCTTGGGTTGGGCCAAGAATTTGTTGGCTTTGGCCATCTCGAAAAGCATGTGGACACTTCCCTGTAGGGTGTCATGGTACTTGGCAGCCCACTGCCTCTGGTAGTGGTCCCCTTTTGGGGGTCTGTCATTGGCTGCCTACCGTCTTCCCATCTCCCCTCGACATGGGTTTGCCCTCCTGAGGGCAGGCCCTTATGCAACCCGGACAGGGTCACCTGCCCACAGGGTGGTGGGATAGTCGGTGCCCCGCCCCTTGGTGCGCTAGTCCCCATATGGGGTCGTGCCTCATGAGGCCCGGAACCGTATCCCCTCCCCCTGACCTGGGAGGCCCCCATCATAATGGGTTTGGCAGCGAGGTCTGCCAGTGTGCGTGCCTCTTCAAGCTCGCATTTTAACAACTCGATCTCCCTCTTCTGGAGGTCAACTGCTCTCTCTGTGTCTTTCAGAGAGGCAAAGATGCCAAAGCATCTCTGCATGCCCTATTGTATTCATGCCTCCAATGGGTGTAATTATCGCAGGCATCATCTGAGACCCTTGAGTTGTCAGACCGTGCCTGTTTGGACAGCCTGGACAAGGAGCCGCTGTCGCTCCCTCATCTCCCTCCTATGAGGGACTTTATCTCTTTCAACTCCTGACAAAGTTGACCTGTTTGGGCAGCTACCGCTGATGCAATAGCTGATTCCCAGCCTATATTTGGCTGGGTTGTCGGATCTGGGCCAAATTGGCTGATCCAGGGAGTGATTTGGCCAGGGAAGTTCCCTGGGGAGTATGCCTGGGGCTGCAGCAGCAATTGCTGCCCCTGGAATGGCACTTGTTGTGCCATCGGTGCAGTTTGTACTGCATATGGTTTTACATGTGAGCCTGGGGTTCATGTGGCCTAGGCAAGTTGCTCGCCTAGCCCATGTGATGTCTAGCCCATGGTGTGGCTGTCCGGGCAAGTTGCTTGCCCAGAATCTTCCCACGCTCTTGGCTGTGGGTGATCGCCCTTCAGCTTCACTTTTTCCACCTCCGTTTTTGGGGGTGTAGTGATGCCGAAAGTTCCATATCTTCTTAGATCAGGAGATTTTCTGGTTCCCTCACATTTTGTAATGTGAGGTACTTGTCCAGGTGGACGAGGTCATTACGATTTCCTAGGGGTTCCCATGTGGTGTCCTCTAGCTCCCATTTGGCCTTACACCAGAGTTCATCATGAACCCATGCGTGGTTTAAGATTTCGCGAACTACTGCTTCACAATTGGGGTCTTCCCCGTAGTCATAAAATATGTTTACTTCCCTATTTGGGAAGATTTCTTGGCCATTTGGCTCATGGGGTGTGAGCCGAGATACGTGGAATCTTGGGTGGACTCCACATTGTTCAAGTTGTGGTGGCAACTTGAGGACGTAGTTTGATGTCTCTGGAAATGTTTCCAGAATTTCATAAGGCCTTATATACAGGGGCTTTAGTTTGCCTGCCCTCCCTTTGGGTAGGTTCAACTTATCCATGGATAAGTATGCAAGCTCGCCTTTTCTCAAAGGCAGGTCCAGGTGTCTTTTCTTATTCGCCTGGATTGTTTGAGCAGCACAATTGTGTATTATCACGTCGTGTGCTGCCATTAGGTTTTCCTTCACCTTTTGGGCAAAATCATTCACTCCTGGGTAGTCCGAGGGTGGTGCTGTTAGGCACATCTTTGGCATGTGGCCATAGATTAATTCGAACGGGGAAATGTCAGGGCACACACCCTGACTAGCCCGGACCCGGACCCGCATCCGGACCCGCATCCACCTGCTGCACTTCCTGCATGCGCGCACGCTCCGTGCGCCGCATGCGCCGGGCCCGGTCCCTATCCCTTCATGTGACTTCTGGGTATCCCCGGAAGTTTGCTTGATATTGTGGCCACTGTGGGAAGATGAGAAGTTAGCTTCCTTCTCATCTCCTTACCCACAGTAGAGTTGTGCCCTGGACAGGGCTGGTTACACTATAGGCTGTGGACCATAGGGGAGGGTCATGGGGACCCGGGAGTCATCCCCTGACAGGCAAATCCTGTCGATGTGTTTGAGCTCACATTGATTGTGAATTCTGCCATCAACAGCTTTGCTGCCCAGTTGCGTTGATCTGGTCTGACCATCATGTGTAGTATCTGTACTACTTTCTGTCATGAATTTTGAATCTCGATCTGATGCGATCGAGTGTGGTAGTCTGTGAAGTCATGCAACTTCACGAAGAAACATGAATGCTAGTTCTAATGCATTCATGGTTGTTTTAATGGGATCAGGTGGACATTGTTGTGTCTGCCTGTGGACAATTCCTTGGATGGAATCATATCCCAAGTCTGTTGGGTACTCCCCCCTTGTCAGAGACCAGATTCGAGACGAGGGAGTGTCTCCATAGCGGAGGGCTTCGGCCTCAGCAACTTCTGCCAAGAGCGCTGTGCCTAGTGACACGTCTGTGCCCTAACTTACTGACTGGCAATCAGAACCTAAGGGGGGTAACTCTAGTTGATTTTATTACTGGAGTGTAACCTATGTACAAGTGGGATATATATATGGTTACGGCGAAGACGGGTCCACGATTGGCGGAGCCAAACAGAGCGGAGCTAACGGGGTTAAACATTAGCCAACTGAATATTACCAACGAGTCGGGTCGTGGGGTTAGTGGAAAGGCAGGCAATAACCCAGAAATGGAAAGGAGGGATAGGCCCGAAGGTGGGCTCTGCAGGGCAGGCGATTGTATTGCCCAGTGGAGGTGGGGGTGTGCTAGCGGACGTCGGAGCTGTCTGGAAGTCTTTGGGGCTCCATACTTAGGGAGGTGTAGGTAATAAATTGAAATGAGGGGGTGGTGACCATTGAGGGGTACCGAGAGGATTGTGGAATATGGGAGCTCCGAGGTTAGTGAAGGAGGAGCGGAGTTAGACCAGAGGGAATGGAGGGACTGGAAGTCGATGGCCGGGGATGGATATGACACCCCTAGAGTTTCCTCTAGGTTGTTGCTCCCCCCTAGAGCTTCCTCTAGGTTATTTGGTCTCGAGAGTATCTCGGGTTCATAGGCATGATGCCTATGATGACTCCTTACAACTGGTCTTCTAATGCCAGTTTGATCTGTTTGCATTTGTGGTCAGCCAGAGGTCTCAGGCTGGCACCGGAAGCAAACTGAATTCCCCTATCAAGGAATTGTATTAGGGATGTTTTCTCCCCTATTGTTATCCCTCGGATGTTTATCCGAGTTTTTCCCTGCCATTGATAAGTGGGGTTAAACCTGAGACCACACAGTTGCCCTTTCAATTTGACACCATGTTGAATGTCAGGTGACTTAAGCTGAGTTGCTTGGCTTTACCCAAAGTTACTTGGTTGGGGGCATGACAGGAATTTCTGTCACGCACTGTGACACATCTAAGTGTCACGCTCTGCAACACAATTCAATGTCACACACTTGCAACATGAAGAAGATGGAATAGAGAACCAAAGTCTGAGAAACCAATGCTGTAGGGGCATTAGGACTTTGGAAATTAGTACAAAAGTTGTATTGCTCAAAACAGTGCAAATTTATAATTAAAATGGATTTAAAATGAGTATCGCATAGGTTGGGCCGAGTTGTTCAGCTTTATCCCTGTTTGCGAGTTCAAGGAGTTTGATTCCTCGAGCAATTGCCTTCCAGATGGTATTTATCTGGGAGTTCCAGTTCCTCTGAGCTAGGACTGGGTTGTTTCTTTCTTTGGTATTTCTACCAAAGCATCAGTGACTTTCTCATTCACCGTGTTTATGGCCTTCCCAAGGAAAGAGCCAGAGAAGAAGGAAAAAAAAAAAAAACAAGGCAAAAAAAAAAAAAAAAAAAAAGAGGGCCTGGAGCACTTCCAGACACAATGGAGTCTCCTCAGTCTGAGGAGTTAAACTATAGCATATTACTATAGGTCGATGGTCAGGTAGACCTTCAAAAACCTCTCGGTATTAGAGGAAGGCTGCCAATACTTGGCGGCAAGATTGCACGGACTGGGTTGTCTGCACAAGTGGGAGTTATGATCTCTACTTGATCTTATCTGCCAATTCTTGGTCCTCCTTCAGGTACGAGGAGGGCTGATTGGCCTTGTCAGCCAATTGTGCATGATGCAGCCCAGTATTTCTACTGGGGAGAGGGCGGATTGTGGCCACTAGCCAGCCGAGTATAAACTCCACCCAGAGCTCGTCTTCTTCTGGAGACTCTGGGGTGGTTTCTTCCAAAGGGTCCTCCTTCAGTGGGTCTCCCTCTGAGGTTTTTTTCTTGGGGGTGTTGTCTTCTGAGTGACTTTCCTCAGGGGAATCCCTCTTTGGTGTCGTCACCAAAGAGTTGGTAGTTCTTTTTTTGGTCTGGCTTATTGCCAGTTTTAGTGTATTTTTTTCGTCATTGTTTTCAATGATGTCAGATCTTGGGGCCATTATTGTGGTCCCAACACTGATGTCCTCGCCCTTTCTTCTGGGTGAGTAGTGAGGTCCCTTGTTTGGGTCCTCTGGTTCAAAGTCATTGGAGGTGTCCTCCACTTCGAAATCACCAGAGATATTCTCCGGTTCTTCTTCGCTCCAACTTCACCTTCTGTTTTGTAGTCGACTTCCCTGGCAATCCTGTGCCTTGGGTTTCTGTCTCCTACTAACTGGTGCTCAGGGCAGCTCTTTGTCCGCTCTGGTATTCCGCAATTATTGTGTACTTGTACCAGCCTTTGGTCGGTGTTCCCTGACTGCTTCAGGGAGGATTCGCCTTTCCATTTGGGTTTAGGGTCTTGCACATTGGCTCTTGCCTCTGCGTGTTTCTCCTTTCCCGCCTGGTTGGGCTTTTCACAATTTGTGGTCATGGTGGTTTCAGGTCTGGCATAGCATTCTGGCCTGTAGGCTGGAGCTATCCTCAGCCTGTTTTTCATCTCATCCATGCGAGATGTTGTTCTGAACATCTCCTCAAAAGAGGAGAATCCCATTTTGATTGTTTCCTCCTTGCATTCAGGGAGGATGTTTTCCAGATACCTAGCATTAAGCGATGGTTCTGGGTAGGACTGTCCGGGTCCTTTTCCTGCATTGTACTTTACATTGCAGTATTTTTCCATCACCTTCAATGTGGCGGGCTCCTTGATATATGTCCTCATTAGAGTATCGAGAACTTCAAGAAATTTCCCCCCTTTATCTCTAAGGAGGGCTTCTTCATGGAGTTTTAGTCCATGTGAGAGTGCAGGCTCTGCCAATCCACCAATGAGACAATCCAGATGGATTTCATCGTAGTGTGCCCCTCTATATCCTCATGATGTGAGGAATCCTAGCAGTGTGGTGTACCACTGCCAGAAAATTTCTGTATTGTTTTCGCCTGACCACTTCGTGTCAGGGAGTCAAGTAGGACCGTTATTTAACCAGTCCCACTTCACCCTGTCTATGTGTGGGGTGAAAGTTAGAAGTTCAGCCATCTGTGTGGCCTTGTGGTACCATCTTTCGAGGTGCCCGTTATCCTCCAGCAATGTTTTGCTGGAAGTTTTCCTTGTGAAGTTTTCATGAGGGTTTGTTTGGTTCTCTCCAGCATTACTGGAGGGGTTTTGCAGAAGGTTACTTCCACTTATCCTTTGCCTGGGTGAAGTGACCAAGGAGGGCCATTTATCACCTAAGATGGCGCCTGGTGTTGATGGTTGCCCGCTCATTTGTGGGTTCTCCTTACTAGGCTCCTTCTTCTGCCACATTGCACTCCTACAGACTTCGGTGACCTCATCCAAAGTTGGTGACTTCGCTTTTTTTGGCAAAGGTTTTGGGTTCAGCCTTGGCGGCAGTGGCTTCCCCTGAGCCTCTGTGCTCTCTGAGCATCTGCCCTTGACCTTTTCTCCGATTATTTCTCAGGCCTTTAGCCTGAGAAGGAGTTCTTCATCACTTCCTGTCCTCCATTCGGATGGGACCTGGAAAAAGTCCAGAAGTCTCTCAGACAATCGACTTCAGGGAGCTTCCCCATCCTCCTGCACCTGGTCCCTTTTCTGTGTCCACGCTGGGTCCGAGGCCATCTGAGGACAGTCCGGAAGTGAGCTCAACCTGTGAGTCTGTGTCGATCTGGATGACATGGCCTTTATATCCATGTTGGAGTGTGTACACTCGTTCTCAGACAGAGCGCTGAGTGTCTCACAGTGGTTGTGAGATGGTGTCGGTGGTGTGGAAGTTTTTTCCACATTTCCTCCACTCAGGACTGGCTCCCTGCACAAGCAGGGGTCGTCCCATGAGGGTTTTTGATGATTCCCAGTCTTATAGACTGGGGTTTGAACCGGCTCACGCCTAGGCGGCGAGCTGGATGTCTCACTATAGTTGCAAGACAGTAACGACGATGTGGAGGTTTTTTCCACATTTTTTGCAATCAAAGACGGCTCCCTGTGCAAGCAGGAGTTGTTGTTCGATTGTTTTGCACAATTCCCAGTCACATAGACTGGGGAGTGAACCAGCATGCTGCGATTTTGCGGGCTGGACGTCTCACAGTTAATGTGAGACGATGTAGACAATGTGGAAGTTTTTTCCACATTTTTTGCGACCACAAATGGCTCCCTGTGCTGGCAGGAGTTGTTGTTTGATCGATTTGCACAACTACCAGTCACATAGACTGGGGAGTGAACCAGCGTGCTGCTATATCGCAAGCTGGGCGTTTCGTGGCTGACGCGAGACGATTCCGTAGATGTGGACGATTTTTCCACATTTTTTGGAACTCCAAACAGCTCCCTGCACCAGCAGGAATGGTCATTTGGTTGTTCATGACAACTCCCAGTCGCATAGACTGGGGAGTGAACCAGATTGCTGCTATATTGCAATATGGACGTCTTGCGTTTAATGCGAGATGATGCTGGACATGTGAAAGATTTTTCCACATTTTTTGGGATCAAAAACAGCTCCCTGTGCCAGTGGGAGTGATTGTTTGATGGTTTTGTGTAACTCCCAGTCAAATAGACCTTGGGAGTGAACCGGCTTGCTGCAATCTTGCAAGCTGGATGTCATGTGGGTGACTTGAGACGATGTGGACAATTTTTCCACATTGCTTGGGGCCACAAACGGCCCCCTGCGCCAGCAGGAGTTACTGCTGTTTTTGTCAGTGTTTTGCACCAAGTGAGAGGTTCCCTGAGGATAGTGGGGCTCAGGGACTTCTTTTGGCATGTCTGACCCAGCCCTTAAGGCTGTGAGTGTGGCAGCCGCATGCTTATGTGTGCACATGTTTGCCTCCTCACCCAGTGGTGAGAACTCTCTCTTTCTAGGAGAGATTATGTTAGCACATGGGGTTCTAAGGGTGTTGTTCCCTGCATTTACTCCATGTAAGTTTTTGGGATCCTCAGGGTTTGTCCCTGAGGTCCTACCAATATGTGGCAGGTCTTTGTCATCATCCGATGATGCAGTGTTTAGGTTATCTCCCAAATTGGGAGATTGCAGCTTTTTAACAAAGCCACCCTTTGTTCTTGCTGCAGATGCGAGCTTCCCCATTTGGGGGTATGACAGTGCCATGTCAGGTGCCATCCCTGGAACAGATGCAAAAAGGATGTGTAGATTAGTTTTAATCACACCTCATGCACTTAAAAAAGTGTGAGGTCTGTGGGGCTTGCTCAGGTCACCAGGCCGTAAGTGTCACAAAGGTGTGGGTATTACGGGGTGATAAGCAATAGGTTCCAACCTGTTGCCTGTCATGTGACACTAATCTACAATGGGACTACATGTAATGGGGGCCCAGGGCTTGTGCCCTGACAATGGGAGTGGGGAATGGCCAGCTGACTGAATAGAAAGGAAGCAGCAGCCCAAATAGGAATGAGGGAGAGTAGCGGAACTGAATGGAGCAATGCAATAGTTGCAAGGTCCGACATAAGTCCAGAAAGTCTGGACTCGGAAGTTAAACTCCAGAATATTGGCAAAGGTAATTAAATGGAATGAGCTAACCAATACAATGGGTATAAGCGGAGGTGGGGTCAAAGTCCGAGGTCGGAGCTAAGACCGGAGGTTCCGGAGATGGAGATGCGAACAGGATTCCGGAGCAGAGGTCTGGAGTTGGGGGCATAGGTGTTGCGTACTCGTCTGGAAAGGTGTCGAGGTTGGAGTCGGACCCGGAATGTTCCAGAGTTGGACCGAAGGTGGTGTCAGAGCTGGAGGTGGGATAACCTCTTGGGAGTCGGCAAGGAGAAGGTGACAGAAGGGAAGTAGGGCTCCAGAGTCAGTTTCAGAGTTCCAGGAGGCCAGAGCGGAGGTCAGGATTGTATGGATATGACAGCTACTGTGAGTAAGAAAGTGAGAAGATGGTTAACTTCTCACTTTCCCACAGTGGCCACAATATGGTGAAACTTCCAGAGATATCCAGAAGTCACATGAGGAATGGGAACCAGGGCCCAGAGCATGTGGCGTGCAGAGTGTGTGGGGTGGAGCACACATGCAGGTCCAAATGCAGGTCTGGGTCCAGGCTAGTCAGGGTGTGTTCCCTGACAGTTGTCTGAATGCAATATCAATCTGATAGTTAGATATTGTGTTCTGGCCAAGTCACGGACATTATATACATATTTGGGTGGCCAGCCAAGATAAAAGGGTACAAAGTGGCATGCAACATGAGGTTAGAGAGATAATAGGATCCATCCCACCACCAGTGCAGGTAGTTGTAATATGTGTGACTCAGTGCACCATGTCAGCAATAAGGTGCCTAGTGGCCCATCCTTGTTGCTGTGATGTTGCATTGCTACATCAACATTGTGCTCTAGTATTGGGGCTACAGGGAGCTGATTCTCTCCCCTGGAGTTCATCATGAACTGCATACAGGTTCCTGTCAGGGCACGGCCTAACCGGCTACCCTGACTCCCTATGCCGGAAGGGAGTTGCTGTAAGACGATCCGGAGAGATCCAAAGAACGCAGGTAATCTCACTTAGCTCTCACTTAGCTCCCGCTTCCTATCTTCCACCCACATGTCACCCCTTTCCCACACCTCACTTACGATTATCCAAATGAATACTTATCTTTTCATGTTGTCATTCTATTGGCTATCTCTTATCTCATTGTAGCCGCGCTCTAGTGGGTAGCGGTACCCGTGTATATAACTTCTATCTTTGCTGAGGGTGGCACCTCAGCGTTAACAACGACTAGGATTCTTGGGAACACCTTTATCATTGTGAACTGACATGCAGTCCCTGACAGTTCCTATCACTTTGCCGAGTCTTGTCCCTGTCCAGCGAAACTGATGTAATCTAACTTGCAGCACTGCTTACTAACCACACACCATGGCATTCTGCTACAGCAACTGCCTTCACCCTCCATCGCTCAACTAACATCGCATCTCATTCACACTGTTGTTGCTGACTCCCCTACTCAGGGTGATCAAAAGCTGCTGCCTTCTCATGACTTGCACAGGAACCAGTGGACCACTGCACTGAACGATACCTTTGCATCATTCTTGCAGCATGTGGTGGGTTTAGGTTGGCATGGTTTTGCATTTGGCTGAGCATCGCAAATCCATGATGACTTGGTCACCCATCCTCATCTCTGCCTCTGTCAAACCTTTCAATGGATAAATGATGGTTCACACTTTGTTCTCCAACCATTTTCACCAACACTTGGGCAATTGAAGATCTACAGCTACTCCAATGGCCTAATAATATTCCCATCAAACTTGGTCCAAGGCTCCCAGAATGTCACCTCAGACTCAACAAAAAAACACCGGGCTCCATATCGTACTACCCCCTGTGCTTCTATGGCACCAGAGGCATTGGAGACAATGGAGAAGTTGCCTCCCAATTACCCATCCTAGAAATTGAGTATCCTACTTGGGTAATGCCAACAAACCGGTGAAGACATGCAGAAAATAATAGAATCTGCGAGTTCATTCATGCTGTACATGTCCTGGTCACCCTAATGGATTTACTCTGCTGTATCGACCAGGAGTTTTCTCAATACTGCCCGCTTTTCAAAGCTCCCTTGCAGTTGATGACGCTCACACCCCTCAGCTTTTCCCACTTCCTTCTTCTGTCTGCCTGAAATACTCCATACAATGCCCACTCTGCTTTGGCTGGGATTCTTTGAGCCCCACTATTTCAGAACCCTGCCAAGCAGAAGCATGCCCAGAGCCTTTGTGTTGTGTCTCAAGAACCACAATTTCCACTGGGCATCCCACTCCTAATGCAATCCCCCTTCACCTTTTTGACAGTGTGTCACAACCTGGCATTCCCTGGAGTCAGATGACCTCCTCCCCAACCTTTTCCCATGCCCAAACACTCCCCACACACTCCACTCACTGCCTGTCACCGTCTAACCACTCCCCACAACTTCTCAACATCCCCTCCTCTGATTGTCATTGAACAACTCAGCAGTGCAGAGTGCCATGACCTCTTGTTCCTTGTTTTTCCATACCTTGTTATCTTGTGGTGAAGGTCACAGTTGACCTTCACTGTCTTAACCACGTGCTTCTTTGTTTGTTTTCCTCTTTCTTTTCTCCACCTGCAATCTCCACGAGATCTGGCGACTTACTTTCTATTCAGTTCTCTAGCACTTATATACAGCTTGTAACTATTGCTTGTACAGTAGTTCGAAATCAACTAGAATTCCCCCCTTAGCTTACCTCTGTCCCCCATAAGACCCCTGCCATCTGAAGTATCGGGACCACATCAAGAACAAGGCGCAACGCTCCTTCCTGAGTTGTTGAAGCCGAAATCCCAGCCCACTTGCCTAAGTAACCTTGGCCCCAAGATCAGTGAGGGTAACCCTTGCTAAAGCTCAGTCATGAGTAGGATGCCTATATCCTCAACAGCCAATGTTCAGTCACTGATGGCTATCATCAGTGAGACTTTGCACCGTTCTGACACAATGACATGCACTACTTCAACTACTTGATTTAGAGACATCCAGAATCATCATCACTGGGGAAATAATGCCATGTTTATTTGACATAAGTAGTGCAGGGTTAACAGCTCAGCTGCCCAATAGCAAGGAAAACATCATGAGGCTTTGATCTGTGTCAGAGACAGGCAGAAGACAGACAGATTTCTGTCTGAGTCAAGGTCGGAGTTTTTGCAGAGGTCTGTTGGAGTGTGCATGTGCAGATATGTGGGTGGAAATATGCAGCGCATCTGGAAGCGGGGTTCAAGGTTGGCAGAGTGGGATCATGGCCTCAGCGACTCAAGTGGAGCGCTGTGCCCTGAGCTTGATGTCTGGGGGAGATCCCATATTTACAGATTGACACTTACAGCAGACTTCAAACAACACTTGCAGGCGGAGCAGACCTGTAGGAGGGGCACAGACTCAGAGGGGGGGAAGCCCCCTTTGCAGAAGGAGGGACTCAGACCAGAACAGGGGGGGTACTCTAGTTGATTTCAGACTGAGGTCCCTGAAAGTATTTACAGGATATAAATAGGCAGGAGGAAAACGGGGGGGGGGGCCGGTCAGTCTGGTGCAGCCCGGCATGGAAATGAGTGGGGATTGTCAAACTGAATAAAGACAAGAGCCCGGGAAATGGGAGGCAATGAACTAAAGCAAAAGCAGATCAAGTGCCAATATTGACAGGTAATAAGAAGTGCATCAGCACATGGATTTGGCAAGTTAAGCAAATGTCAGAGACCAGATGCGGGATGAGGGAGACGTCCCTGTGGTGGAGGGCTTTGGCCTCAGTGACTTAGACCAGGAGTGCTGTGCCTAGTTACACATCTGTGCCCTAATTTACTATCTGGCAACGAGAACTAGAAGGGGGATAACTCTAGTTGATTTTATCACTAGGGTGTAACCTATCTACAAGTTATGTATATATAGTTACATGGGGGGAGTGGAGCTAACGGGGTTACATGTTAGCTGACTGAATATTACCGATGAGTTGGGTTACAGGTTTAGTGGATTGATGGGCTATAACTGTCAGGGACGGTACAGGAGAGGCAGGGGTAGCGGCATAGCCCCCAGTGCTAGTGGCCTGGGTGGTGGCAGAGTAGTGGGAATGTATAGCGAATGGCCCCCACTCAGGCTCGTGTCCCTGTCTGGCTTCTTAGGCTGAAGCAGTAGTGATTGTTATTAGGATGAAAGACTAAACTAAACTAAAGTAAGACACTTGCCTGAAGCAGTAGTGAGAAGAAGGCTGCTTCTTTGGTTCTGCTTCGGCTTGGTTTATATACAGGTGGGAACAGGTCACGTGGGGGGTGCCATGTCAGCCCAGGTGGAGCTGGGTTATCATGGATGGCTCCGCGGGCAATCCCGAGTGTCAGAGGGGAGAAGTACAAGTGAATATGCACAGCATATCTGGCAGTGCAGTATCCATGCGGAGTACTCAGCGCCAGATGCGTCCATGCTACATGGGTAAGGGGAGAGGTCGTCCATATAAAGAAAGAAAGGAAAGAAGAGAGGGAAAGAAGGAAGACAAAGGAGAAAGGGAAAGAGGGAGAAGAAGGAAAGAGGAGCAACAGGAGGGTGCGGCGTGGAGTGGAGCAGCGTGCCCTGACAATAACCCAGAAATGGAAAGGAGGGATCAGCCCAAAGGTAGGCTTGCAGGGCAAGCAACTAAATTTCCCAGTGGAGGCAGGAGTGCACTAGCAGACGTCAGAGCTGTCTGGAGGCCTTCAGGGCTCCGTACTTAGGGAGGCATAGGTAATGTATTGGATTGAGGGGGTGGTGACCATCAGGGGAGTTGGAGGTGGTTGCAGAATCCAGAGGCTCCAAGGTTAGTGATGAAGGAGTGGTGATCCAGAAGGAATGGAGGTAGTGGAGGGTGATGGCCATGGATGGATATGACAGTGAATGAATAGATGAACAATATAGGCACTCAGCAAGGAATGAATGGTATGCTGCCAAGTGACAAAAATGGCCAGAGGGGAAAAGCAGAGGTCAGTGCATGGTACCAATACAGTCTGCAAATAAGCAGGATCAGTGCGGTGCTGACATGAGTCCACAAAGCAGAGATCCTGTTATAGAGCATGTAATTGTCCAGAAGCGGAGCAGGGACTCAGGAAGGAGGGACCTTGACCTCAGCAACTCAAGTGGAGCGCTGTGCCGTTGGTTTGTTGTCTAAGGTGGTCCTTAATTTCAGGTTAGCAGGGGGAGTCTCTTGGGGGGACAATCCAGTCGATTCTGGTTCTCTAGTCATCAATTTCAGACTAGGGGTACAGGAAACTATGTACAGAGTGTATATATAATAATACAGGAGTGGAGTCAGAGGACAAAGGGAACTGGAAGGAGACAAAGGGGGACTGGATGAGGGAACAACCCCAAGGGTCAAGGGTTGGAACTCTATGGTGCTTCCCAAAAGGGCAAGGCCAAGAGGGGAAGGAGTGGAGTGGGTTGTGGGGAATGACAGCTGACTAATGTGGAAAGGAAGCAGCCATCTAAATAAGGAAGAAGCAACAAGAGGATTAAATGACACCATACAGTAGAGACTGCAGGGTCTGGAGTTGGAAGTCAAAGTCCAGAATATTGGCTTGACATAATAAATAAGGAATACAAGGAGATAAGATGGAGGAGGAGGTCAAAGTCCAGGGGCAGAGATGTGACCAGAGTTCTGGAGGTGGAGGTGCAATGGGGTTCCAGTACAGGAGTCTGGAGCTGGAGGTGTGGAGCATCACAAGCTCTGGTCTGGAAGGTACAAGGTTGGGATCAGACCCGGAGTAACCAGAGTCAGACCGGAGGTAGTATTGGATGTTGTGTTGGAGCCAGAGGTAGAGTGGGCTCTCAACAACCAACAGGGGGAGGAGGTGGTGGAGGATGTGGAGTTCTGGAGGAGGAGGAGGTCCAGAATCAGGAGTGGAGGTCCAGAGTTGTATGCATATGACAGATCTGTCAGTACTGTCACAAGGACAGCATGATGACCAGCAGAGGTCCTGAGGGGAGTGGGAGTTTTGACCTGACCACAGGGTGTGGAGGGCAACCAGAAGCATCAGAGGTGCAGGGGTGGGTGGAGGTACAGATGTGGGCAGAGGTCCAGATGTGGGTAGAGGTCTGGATGCAGTGCATAGCTGTGACCACATAGCGGAGTGATGGGTGTGGTTCAGATGGAGATGAGACAAGAGGAACTAGAGGGACTGGATCCCAGGAGCGCCAAGGGCTCGGGAACTGGAGGTAAGGTCGGAATGCTGGCAAGGTCCGGGGTCGGATTGTTGACCAAGTCTCCCTCGATAGGCCAGGGGGCCAGACATTGGGTTGGGGGCTGGTTAGGATGGGTTTCGGGTTGGTGGATTCACCTATTGGCATTGGTTCACTGCTGACAGAGCCCTGGGATTTGTCGGTCATGACAATCTGGAATAAAATCATTGAAAATGGGTCATCTTGAAGTATCATTAAAGACCAATGATGAGGGTGATGATAGGGGAAGAAGCCCAGAGGCTATCGGAGGAATAACTGATGGGAATTGAGGAAATTAATAGAGGGATAGGATGGGTTGGAAATCAAACCAAATTCTTATTTCTTTAGCCCCCAGGTATTTCTACCCAGTCCTCTGCTCCTGTTGCTTCAGCAAGCAGTCTATGGTCTGCAAGCCAACCATCCAGAATAACAAGAGCATGTTGAGTTTTTTCAATGATAGTTGTACAGGGGCACTACACTTGCAAAGCTGGGAATGTTTTCATGTTCTGCGATTCATCCTTTTCATGCACAGAGCCAGGAGCTGGTTAGATCTTTCCAAATAGTATCAATCCCAAGGTAGCAGTGTGTCTGACATAGTAAGGTCAAATAATTATCAAACAATCAAATACAGAGGAAAGGATGGACCATTGTGCACTAAATAACTTGGCTAATATCGACAACAATAGGGACTCTCATCTTGCCCTGAACCAGGAACCGAGTTCCATCTTTGCTGGCCTGAGGGAGGTATACCAAGCTGTCATCCTCAACACCTCGATGAGCATGGATCAGTCGATCACCATACCAGGCTTCTCCATTGCTAGCAAAGTGTGTGATTGGGTGGTATTCATCTGGGAGGATGAGTTCGATCTTTCCATTCAGCCAGATCTGCGGTGGATCAAGGGAGGGTGAATTTAACAAGACTCCTCTTGCTGCTGCCGAGTAGACTTCAAAGGGCATGTTGCTGTCCCCCATGCTTGGTGAGAGGTCGTAAAAAGGACACAGCAGCCAGGACTCATCCAAGTCATGCTCGGAAGTTGGTTCAGAAGTCTGTACAGAAGGTGTCTCCTCTTCCTGGGTCAAGAGAGTGGAGGGCTGATGGGATGTGGAGTTAGGAATGAGATATGAGCAAGGAGGCACAACACTGGTGTTAATTATCCAAGTCCTGAAATCTTGTACATGAAATCGAGCAATCAACTCGCATGAATCTGTTGACCAGACAAAAGCATTGCTCCTATCATAAGCGCCAACATATCGACCTCTAGGAGAAAATCCGACCATGTGACGTGAAGGAAAGGATGGATTAGAATGGTGTTGGAGAGACTGGGCAGTGGGCAGAAGGGAAGGAGTGGAAAGAGGAGATGCGAGAAGTTGGATAGAGGGGTCATCCGGAGTACACAAGAGTGTCACCTTCTCATACCAGTTCTCTTCGGGATTTCGCAGAACTCGCACAATTAAAGCTCCTGCATCCGATACTGCAGTTATAGCAGGGTAATGGCTCCTGGGGAGAGTACCCAACTTCGAATGTGTACCATCACCGAGAATGACAATGTTTCCTTCAGTGTCCTCAGTGGCAAGGCGAACGTTGCCGATGATGAATTCGATCCAAATGGGAGGATTGGGAGGGATGCTTTGGAATCGATAAATCGTGCATTGATCATCAATGCTAGCTACCTCAATGATTCCACTTCCGAATCCGAGTGCAACGTAACAACCATCTCTCGAGAGCGCTGCACAGGTGACAATGCCACTGCAAATGTCATTGTCAAGAAGTTCGGCTTCATAATTGACCTCCTTGTTGTTCCCTTCATCAACCTTCTTTGGCTCGCTCAACTTTGCATTCATCACCTTTCGAGCCCCGAGTGCATCCTTGCTTAGGGGAATAAAGTGACCAGCAAACTCGCCATCGACACTGAAGACTCGAACTGGATCCGAGAGATGCCCATACAGTCTGTAAAGTCGTGAGGATGATGGAGTAAATGGAAGGCTAGATCGATAATAATGCCAAGGAGTAGGTTCGCCGAGAATGTAGTTGCCATACCCGAATGAAGCTTCAGCTTCTTTCAAGAGTTTCATTGATTTGTGATTCTGAGTACAACAGTGACGTTACAACATCTTAAACATTCAGAATACAATTGGTTTAGAAAGCACTCACATGGAAGTGATGCCAACCAGGCTGACACACTGATTCCGCTGCACCCCACACCATCGAGCAGAATGAGAATAAGTTCTGTTCAAGGAATTGTTGAAATTCTCGCTGCAATTCATTAGACTCTGGTGAAAAGAGTAGCCAAGGGTCCAAATGTCCGAACAAATTTTGGAATGCATATCGGACGTGCGAAGGTTGCTTCTTGCTCAAAGAATGCTGCCACCTCTTTTCATCACCCAAGGGATGTTCGGTGGGGATGTCGGACCCGTTCCTTGTAATGGCATCATTCACAAATCGAAGGAGTCGTAATCCGAGGAAATATCCATTTTTGTCGCTGATAAAGAAGAGTTTGTCTTGTTTCTTGCCGATTGGGACTCCGGCAATGAATTCCTTCACTGTCGCATGGTAGAATTTGACACCCTTTCCACGGTCCGAGGGAAGATCGACTATTGAGCTAATAGGTCTGAGTGTTGAGCAGACTTCATCCTCAGGAAGTCCAGTGAGCTGCGATATGTCATACACGCTGAGTTGCCACTTTGCCACAATAATTGTTCCGACGACTTCCTGGTAATTCCTTATCACCCATGGACGAATGCTTGAGGAATGGGACATATAAGCTCGTCTCATTAATCGCAAATACTCTGAGTTGAGATCTTTGGGTGCATCCGTGAGATCGAGAAAGTATTCAAACTCCGATTTTAGGGCAGAACCACTGTGAGCCTGCATGCGGACCTCGCGTATCCGGATTGAGGCTATAATCGGTAGTTCACGGCAAGCTGAGGTAAACGAATCAAGGTCCATGTTGGACGGTTTCCAAGGCGAGTCTCTGATACAATCTTGAAGCCCTTCCTCAACCATGCGACGGATGGTGTAGAAGTTCTCATCCCATGCAATCTTGTTCACATCCACGCCAGCGACCACAATCGGCTGCTCCTGTGTTTTGGCCTGTGCCCAAGCCGAGACAACTTGCGGTTCAGGACGACAGCTGACTAGTATGGCAAAGGTCGAAGGCAGCTCATCAAGCAGAAGTATGAGTTTCATCAAGGATCTGAGTGACTCTGGGTCGCCACACTCATCTAGTCCATCTAGGACGATCACAAAGCGATCCTCCCTCGAAGACAAGATAGCCCTGAGTTCATGCATCGGGTTGATAACCCAAGCTTTCATCTCCTTTTCTGCAGCAGAGCCCTGAAGACCTTTCAACGAAGCAGGCTGCCGAAGTTGCTTGATGAGCAGACTCTTGTACTCAGCATTGAAAGCCGCAAGTTGCAGAGCAAGGGTGGAGGGAAAGCGTTCAATCGAATCAAGTCCCGTTCCCTTTCGGTTCTTGTCCCAGAAAAAAGACGCTGCAAGGTTGTCCTGGCTATCAAGGATGGAGGCTACGTGGATCGATATCGCAGTTTTCCCAGTTCCGGGTGAACCACGCAGCCAGACAAATCGGCTCCTAGGCGCTCTCAGGTGATTGAAAACTGAGCTACAAATTTCCCTCCGCGTGGTTTCCAGACATTCTGACTTGCTCTTCACACGGTGATACTCGGCATCGGCTTTGGGGAGTTTCGAGAGCTCGTCTGAAAATGGCAATGAGTTAAGGAATCTGGAATCAAGCAAACAAGACGAACTATTCACAGATGCTCGTATCGTGTTGAGGAGGTTTAGAGTGGTTGCCATCGTCTGCAGTGGACACCTTGGTCAAAATGTAATGATGTGAACATGGATCCAACAAACCGCAAAACGCGAGAGCGCACTAGCGATACAAGCCTTCACATTGCTTATTTCCCTAGCTATGTCGGCCCCTAAGACCACTCTCATAGTGATCTTTCGACTCGCAAGCATTTGAATCTGCTTAATCTGCTCTTCTAGGTCCCTGTTGGTAAAGCTTAAGATTAAAAGAGCGGTCCACTAAGTATATTTACGAACGAGTGAAAGTCTTCAACGAGCAGAATCACTTCAGGCGGGATCTCGCTTGTTTGGCTGGTCCACATTTGAAGCGGCTGTAGGATGGTCTTGTAGGCTTTTTGGAATTCTCCATTTAATTCTTTGAGATTTGTGTCATTGCCATCGAGAGTCTGTATGGAGATCGGGAGGGGATAGAGGGAACATGGGAAATGTATCATCATCGATCACAAAACCGGAGGGTTGGCTGACCTCATAAACCTGCAACCATGTCAAAAGCAGGTTCGGGATCTCATCGAGTTTTGGGATTGGGGAAAATTTGAGAACAAAAGCCGCAGTCTGGAGCATTAGTCTTGTGGCACCGATGATTGTTTTCTTCCGATCACTGCCTGAGCTAGACGGTGGTATGTTCAGGTTGATGCCTTCACGTTCCACACGTTCCAGTCGTGCGGAGATGCTTCTGCTACCGTCAAGAGCGACATGTGTGTTGAGTGATGAACGAGGATCGTTGAAATCCAATTCAGGGGTAAGAGGGGACGAAGGCCCTGGATAGCCAGCCGGAGGCCGAGAGGGTGCAGTTGGCTTGGATGATCCAACATCGGATATGCTCAATTTGCCACGATTGGGGCTTAACTTCCTACTCCCCCGAACCAAACGGCGCGGATACTTGTGCTGACGGCCTCTAGTGGGTCAGATTCAGGATTGAGGACAAGCGATTCGGATCACTAAAAGCTAACCCAGGTTCAAACCCGTCAACCATCCTGCCACCCCTAGTAGGACAAATTTCAGGATTGGGAACAAACAAATCGGCGACTGCGGATCACTAAAAGCTAACCCAGGTAGGAAAGGATCGACCTCCTCCTCCACGTCGAAAGACCTGCTAGACCCTTGCCAACGCTTTTTCTTGCTAAATATTCGGTTCCACATGGCAGTCAGCACACGTGTAGCGTATGGAACACAAAGGAGGTGTGCCAGGCACGCTCACATGACGTGTATGTAAAGCGTTACTGCTTACATAACCCCTTCCCCTCTGTATACTAGTAGGGTCGGCAAACCGGTAAGTTACTCATTCCGACGGTAGGTCACGCCGCGCAGCGCCGGAAAAATTTACCGACGGTTGACAATTAGCCCTAAAGTTCTACCGACGGACATCGTAAGCTGGGTAGTAATGGGAAGATATACAACCGAGCTCTGTCGTACCCCCCACTGTACTTATCATTTCATTGACTTCGAAATTTAATAATTCCTTGCATCCATTCGTGCTGCGCACCTGTACTTGTCATTCCACCGACCCCGAAATTTAAATAACTAGACTGATGTGTGCGTTCAGCTATGATTGTGAAAACCTTTTGGTTGTTTATTAACATCAAGCCGCTATGTACATTCATTCGGGAGTTCACGGCCCTTGGTGGAGGTGCTGACACTGTGGAACCAGGCCCGACGAACTCGACACTGGATAAATTGACCACAGCATTACCTAGTATTACCTGACGACAAACAAGGCTATCTGGTTGGTGGACAAAATTACGGTTGCCGAGCAGGGCCAGGTCAAACGTTCACATCAAGGTCTTAAGTCACGTGACCCAGACATTTTTGAGCTCACCGCTACGCGTGTTTAATGGCTTCGGCGCTGTTGAAAACACAGTAGGCATCACATCAGACTCATACCCAGTCGTTTTCACTCCGTGGACATGCACACGGCACTGCAATGTGGAAATGTGACTACGTGGCTTTTGGGTTCAATGTAAAGTCACGTTCTGCTTTCAATACAAAGAGTCACATGCTACTCCGACAATTTGCGCGCGAACACTTCGACTGGTACACATTGGTAGTAGCAGCACACTTAGGTATTTGACGCAATCTCAGAAAACAATTCTGATCCTCATGTGAAACGTCGCGCGCAAATTGTCGGAGTAGCATGTGACTCTTTGTATTGAAAGCAGAACGTGACTTTACATTGAACCCAAAAGCCACGTAGTCACATTTCCACATTGCAGTGCCGTGCGCGTGTCCACGGAGTGAAAACGACTGGGTACGAGTCTGATGTGATGCCTACTGTGTTTTCAACAGCGCCGAAGCTGTTAAACACGCATAGCGGTGAGCTCAAAAAACGTCTAGGTCACGTGACTTAAGACCTTGATGCGAACATTTGACCTGGCCCTGCTCGGCAACCGTACAAAATGGACTCCAATATCAATCGCTCATCAGAGCCAGAACGATGTGGGAAACGCGAAGTTGGCGTAAATCCATGTAAGTCTGAAGAAAACCAATGAGTCAATCTCGTACCCACGAGAAGAAAGCCCAAAGTTGACCCACCTGACCGCAGCCAACAAACAAAATAGGCTGTCCCATCACGTATGTCATCGATAATGCAGCACCAACTTTGTCATTGACTGTATCCCACTTCGTAATGAGCATTCCATCAATTCCACGGCCTTTCCCTGCCCCCGACGAAGCTGCAGAGTAGTTTTTCAAAGCGCTATTGAATTTCTGGAGTTGATTGACTGCTTCGTTGCCTACGTGGGCCTTGCCCACAAAAATAACATTGTCCGGGTTATTGGTTGAGACGAGCTAATCAAGCGGAGGCAAGGTGAGTTTGAAGTTACGAGCTAGCACTTCCTGTATTCAGACCTTTGCTAAAGCCTTCATCAGGGGCTTTCAGGGGAAGGAAAACATCAGTTAATGGACTGAACACATATGCCATAGAATGTAAATTCACCTCGTTATCCTGCATATGCCCGGCTGTATCAATGAGCACCACATCAAACCCTCATCCCATAGCTGATACAACATATCATCCTCAGCGAAACCATCCTCAGCGAGTCACCGTGTGGGCTCACCATATGTAATAGCTTCCTTCGCAATCCCCACCACATCCTTTCCATACCCTTTCTCATACAGTTCAATTGTTCCCTTCTCCCTATCCTCATCCTTAACAAGCAGCCCCAAATTCCTCACATGGACTCTAAGCTGTTCAACCGCTCCACTTCTAAATGTATCGCATGCAGCAATCAATACTTTTAACTGATTCTGTAATAACCAGAAGCAAATCTTGATGATGCTGTTTGATGTTAATGGCACGTGCTGACCGTTGACCTTGCCATGACCATGTTTGTAGATCAAGTTGCGAACTGACTTGAGGTTGGGTTCACTGATAAAGCATCACACATAATGAAAATATGAAGTGCTTAACACAAACCATGCTTACCCATATGTAATGAATGGTTCTATCAGTTGCAGCATGTTCTGGGTTGCTGTCAGAGACTGGAATATTGTCAGAGTCGGAATACTGTCAGAGTTGGGCAGACTGTCAGAAAACAGACTGAAGATGGATGGTTTCTGTCTGAGTTGAGGTCGGAGGTGATGCAGAGGTCTGTTGGAGCGCGCGGATATGCAGGCGGAAATATGCAGCGCATCTAGAAGCGCTGTTCAAGGTTAGCAGAGTGGGATCATGACCTCAGTGACTCAGGTGGAGTGCTGTGCCCTGAGCTTGACATTTGGGGGAGATCCCGTATTTACAGACTGACACTTACAGTGGACTTCAAACAAGACTTGCAGGTGGAGTGGACCTGTAGGAGGAGCGTGGACTCCACGAGCATGGACTCAGAAGGGGGGAAGCCCCTTTGCAGAAGGAGGGACTCAGACCAGACAGGGGGGGTACTCTAGTTGATTTCAGACTGAGGTCCCTGAAAGTATTTACAAGGTATAAGTAGGTAAGAGAAATCAAAAGAGGGACCAGCCAGTCCAGTGTGGAAATAAGCGGAAATGAGCAGGGACTTGTCAAACTAAACCAAGGACAAGAACCCAGGAAATGGGAGGCAAGGAATGAATAAAGTCAAAGCAGATCAAGTACCAATATTGACAGATTAAATGAATGAATAGGAAAGTGCAATAGCACACAGATCAAGTGCCAATAGTGGCAAGTTAAGCAAATGAAATGGGTGAACATAATAGGCACTCAGCAAGGAATGAATGAATGCTGCCGAGTGGCAAAAGGCCAAAGGAAAAGCGGGGTTGGCACATGGCACCGACACAAGTCCACGAAATGGGATGCAGGAATCAGTGCAGCGCTGATAAGTCTGCAACAGAGGGTGGTCCATCAGTGCTGTCACAAATGAGGACAGCATGATGGCCAGCAAAGGTATGGAGGGGAGTGGTGACCTGACTACAGGGTGTGGAGGTCAACCAGGAGTGGCAGGGGTGCAGAGGTGGGCAGAGGTCTGGATGTGAAAGATGTGTGGAATATGGAAGATGCAAAATATGCGGAGGATGCGGAGGCAGGGATGTGAGACTGAGTTGCACTATAGGTCTAGGAGGAACCAGAGGGACTGGATGCCAGGAGCACCAAAGGCTCGGGAACTGGAAGTGAAGTCGGAATGCCAGCAGGGTCTAGGGTCTGATTGTTGGCAAAGTCTTGCTTGATAGGGCAGGGGGCCAGACATTGGATTGAGGGCTGGTTGGATCAGGTTTTGGGTCAGCAGATTTGCCTATCAGCATTGATTCGCCGCTGATGGAGCCCTGGGATTTGTCGGTTGTGACAGTTGCCTTGTTGACTTTGATGAAAACACCATTGTTGATTTGGCAAAGACGGAAGAGCTGAAGCATTTTTTTTGGGTTTGGGAGCTATTTGTTTATACTGAGTGTGGAATGTTAGATTTGAAGGCAGTAAACAGTTCCTGAGTATGTCGTACATGGTCATGCTGTTGTAACATTGGAGCAGGAAGGCATCGATAGGAGTGGTACATTGCCAGGCCAGGGCGCTTAGTGTGCTAGATGCTCACACGCTGGGTGATCCCTGAGCAACTGGTGTTTGAGTGTTTGTACATGTATGCTGAAGAAAGAAAGGCCATCATAGACAAAAAAAGGCATGGGGGTGAAGGAGGGTAGTGCAGAAATTGTGTTAAACCCTGCAAGCGACTGCCACGTATAAGCGCTATCCATGTCGTTGTACCCATGTGCAGTGCCAGCTCAGATACCCGTTTCCATGATTAGAAAACCCCTTTTATTCATGCGACAACTCGATACGGATTTGACATCTAAAAATAGTGCTAATTCGTACGATTCTGACGATACCAAGAACGTCCCAATCGGAGGAGATTTGACGGAGTTCCATGTTGGGCAAGTTAGGCATGGGCATGTGCGGGCATGGGAATCTCAAGCAGCAACCCAGAATTCCTGCCTCACTTGTTCCCACAGCGTCTAGTAAATTGGTAAAAATGCTCATTGGCTGCGTGAGAGTTATCTCCGGCTTCATTTCCAATTTTGGCCTTTAATTCCATAAATCCGTTGAGATATTGCTTATTTCCTTATATTTTCATATTTTTGCATCATTTCAGTTATTGATCATTATGCTTTTATTGATACTGTTACCCTTTTTTTATTATTTCGCCTAATAAGGTATGCAGGTGCCATATGGTACCAATATTCACCATCAATCATTTCTAAAAATAATTGTTCCTTATATCCTGTACATACCGGATTTTGGAAAGGAAGTTCTCCCCTCCCCCAAAATTCTCTAAGGTGCTAGGATGCGCTAGAGTGGGTGTGAGTGAGTGGATTCCAACAGTAGGAATAAGGGCAACAATCTAGCCTGCAATGAGTGGGTAGTGGATTTGTTGAGCCTGGACCTTGCAGAAATCCCAGAGAACTCACCATGGAGTTAAGGATCGAGATAAGCAGAGTATAGTCAAGAAAGTAGGAGTTTAGGGAGTTTGGCCCCCACAAGCTCAGTCGGCATAGAGAGCTGTGAGCCCTCTTTCATCGTCTTACTCACAGAGCCCTGTAGAGCCTCTTAGACTCAAGAACAGCAACCACATTGGGTGCTGGGGGAGCCTCTGGACCACAGCAAGGTGGGCTCTCATTCCCAGAGGAACCTGAGTCAAGTCGAGTAGCAATGGAATTGCAAGACTGAAATGAAACGTTCCACACACCTCCTAATATGGATGCCATTATTTCTGATGCTTCTGAAGTATTTTTTGTGCATTTCTGTCTCCTGGGTGAAATGGCTCTTGATTTTGTTTACAAGCTGAATGATGTGGTTGAATTCTGGCTGGACAGGCGGTCTGGAGATATGGCGCCCCACGCATTTTGTTTGTTAGGATGTAAGGTTGGTGTGGGTTCCGACCTGGGTGACTCCTCACTCCTCTGGCTGTCAAGATCATAGGCTGTATCGAGCTTAGATTTGACAGGGGGGGTGGTAGAGCAGTGATGCACACTTTGCATGCTTTCTTTATTCTTTGTATGCAATGTAAACAACTGTATTTACATGTGTATGGCTTGGGCTCAGGTAAAGGGTTCTTTACTCTTTACCCTCACCCCTGTCAAATCTAAGCTCGATACAGCCTACGATCTTGACAGCCAGAGGACTGAGGACCCAGGTTGGAACCCACACCAACCTTACACTTACATAGGACCAGTGAATGAAGATGATCCATTCACAATCCTAATGGATATTGGATTTATTGGGTTCTTCTCCATGCTATCAGCAATGTGAGAAAGATTGCTGATGTTGAGACTAGTGGTGGGGTGGTCATTGTGGTACCAGTAGTTGTAACAGCAATGATGTTTGTGCTTTGGAACATTCAATGTGATAACCAGCAGGGAGAAATGCACTGGAACCAACCTTGAATGAAAGACGAATGACCAGTGAGACTCGACTGATGACGCCTGGAGTGTCAATCCTATATAGAAATTCAAAGTAAAATTTGCAATGACATGCAGGGAGAAATGCAGTAGTGAAGCCTTGAATCAGAAATGGATGACCAGTGAAAAGGGTTGAGACTCGATTGATGGTGCCCGGAGTGTTGATCCTATATAGACATTCCAGGTACCTTCACAATGGGAGAAATGTATAAAGACAGATGGATCAGTGAAAAAGGTTGAGACTCGATCGATGATGCTGAAAGAGGGCTCATGGCTCTCTATGCCAACTAAGCTCGTGGGGCCAAACTCCCAAAACCTCTACTTTCTCTCTTGACTAGACTTCGCTATGCTCTCGATCCTTAAACTCCATGTGGGTTCTCCAGGATTTCCGCAAGGTCCGGGCTCCACTAATCTACTACCCACTCATTGTGGGCTAGACAGTTGCCCTTATTCCTACTGTTGAATTCCACACACTCACTCCAACTCTAATGTGTTCTAGCACCTTAGAGAATTTGGGGAGGGGAGAACTTCTTTTCAAAAATCCGGTATGTACAGGATTATAAGAAATAATAGATGGGAAATATTGATGCCATATGGCACCTGCATACCTTATTAGGCGAAATAATAAAAAGGGTAACAGTATCAATAAAAGAATATCAATCAATAACTGAAATGATGGCAAAATATGAAAATAAAAGAAAATAAGCGATTTCTCAACAGATTTACGGAATTAAGAGCTGAAATTAGAAATGAAGCCAGAGATAACTCTCACACAGCCGGTAAGCATTTCTACCAATTTATTAGATGCCGTGGGAATGAGTGAGGCTGGAATTCTGGGTTGCCACTTGAGATTCCCATGCCCGCACATGCCCATGCCTAACTTGCCCAACATAGAACTCCATCAAATCTCCACTGATTGGGATGTTCTTGATATCGTCGGAATCGTATGAATTAGGACCATTTTTAGATGTCGAATTTGTATCGGGTTGTTGTGTGAATGGAAGTGGTTTTATAGTCGTGAATTCAGGTATCCGAGCCGGCTCTGCATGTGGGCGATTATCCCACCTACAACACTTGGAGTGTCAATCCTAGGTAGACGTTCCAACTAAAATCAGTGAAAAGGGTTGAGACTCGGCTGATGATGCTTGGATCGTTGATCCTATATATAAACATTCCAAGATAATGGGCGGGAGCAGGGAGAAATGCAGACTCCTTCCCAGTCGCTCACATGATTTCTCTGAGGTTTAGCCGCAACTTACGTTGCCTCTGAAATCTGTCGAGCGACTGGTACAACTTGCAACACGTGATGTTCCCACGCTAAGTTGTAATGAGTTGTACATAGGTTACGGAATATAATTTTTAGTATTTATGCATGCAGTCATTGTACCCAACCCAACCCGTGGAGACTAAGGGAGCACATCCAAGGTTGTGGGGTTAATATCCGGGTGTGCGCGAAGTTTAAGAGTTTATATATTACTTAGTTGCCAGTCACTTGTTTGTGCCTGGTGGCATAAGTGGTGCAGCGCTAGCTGAGGCTATGCAGTTTTTTTAAGTGGCACATGTTCGATTCTCACTTAGGAAAACTTTTTTCGGGCCCTCCCATGGAATAATTGTGTGAAATGGTTGTTTTCTGTGCACTAAGGAGTGGAGGGAATGAAAAAAAAAAGTTTCCTAAGTGAGAATCGAACATATGCCACTTAAAAAAACTGCATAGCCTCAGCTAGCGCTGCACCACTTACGCCACCGGGCACAAACAAGTGACTGGCAACTAAGTAATATATAAACTTTTAAACTTCGCGCACACCCGGATATTAACCCCACAACCTTGGATGTGCTCCCTTAGTCTCCACGGGTTGGGTTGGGTACGATGACCGCATGCGTAAATACTAAAAATTATATTCCATAACCTATGTACAACTCATTACAACTTAGCATGGGAACATCACGTGTTGCAAGTTGTACCAGTCGCTCAACAGATTTTGGAGGCAACGTAAGTTGCGGCTAAACCTCGGAGAAATCATGTGAGCGACTGGGAAGGAGTCTGGGAGAAATGTAGTAGTGAAGCCTGAAACTAGAGACGGATGACTAGTGAAAAGGGTTGAGACTCAATCGATGACACCTGGAGTGTTGATCCTATATAGACGTTCCAGGTACCTTTGTGATAACGAGTGGGGAGAAATGCAGTACTGGAGCCTCGAACTTATCAGAGATGGGTGACCAGTGAAAAGGGTCGAGACTCGATCAGTGACACCCAGAGCATTAATCCTATATAGACATTCCAGGTAAATTTGCGATAATGAGTGGGAAGAAATGTGTTAAAACTCAATCAATGACACCTGCCAAGTAAATCTGCGATAACGAGCAGAGTTGAGACTCAATCCATGGCACTTGGAGGGTCGATCCTACACAGATGTTCCAGGTACCTTTGCGATGGGAGAAATGTCCTATTGAAGCCTTGGATTAGAGATGGATGTCCGGTGAAGGAGAGAATGAAGGAAGGTCAGTTGGGAGGTTCAAACGAGACCACCACCAAGCTGTTCCCTGGTTCTTTAGTTAGGATGGGGAAGTGTACTAGTGTTATTTATTGTAAATATAGTACCAATCCGAGTGTTTTGGCTAATTCTAATTTTTATGGGTTAGTTTTAAAGTTCCTGGGAATTGACTTACAGATAAACCGAGCCCTGCAGAGCTGTTTCTTTATTGAAATTTCTTAATTTGTCTAGGTGTAATTCTGTGTAGCGTTGTTTTAATTTGGATTTAATCTTCTACTTGGTGAAGTTTCAAAGATTCTAATCAGTTAATGGATTTGGATTGTGTTTGGAGTGTCGCTTGAGTTTGTTTTATTTTTGTCTTATTTTATTGCTTGTTTTAACAGTAGCAAAATAACTGTTTTGTGTTTACACTTTGAAATCTGGAGTGTTAACCAGCTCTCCTGTTGAAATATCTACTTAATATTTCTCTCCTTTATTGCTGCCTTTTACTACAGTGGCAATCTTAATTGTATATCACTTTTTCGCACTGGAGTGACAACCAGAAATGCTTGAGAAAAATAATACTCTATTTTCTTACTTCTCTAAGGGGGGCAAAAAGTCGCAGAAAGGGTCTCCCTTTTATACTCCTTGGGTCACCTTCCTTTTTCATGCTCTACCTTCTATTTACAGGATTTATTTACAGTGTATTTTTCTCAAACTGAATAAAAAATGAAATTTTCATGCTATAGTTCTACTGCACTTATGCTGCGCTGAACTGCAGTTCTACTGCGGTCAGACTGCGCCTAGAATTCTTATTGTCCTCCCTCGCCTAAGCTATTTTAATGGTTAATTGGAACTTGACTGCGCTGTATTTGTTGCAGTTACCTATTTCAAATTCCCTATATATACCATTAAATTTGCTATGACTCGATGATTCTGAATTCAAACTTCGCATTACTATGCATACGGCTGTGCTGAGACCTTCAGCTGATTTATTCCATTTTTATTTAGTGACATTTAGTTAAAATGAGACTGAAATGATAAATGAGTGAATTATTCAGGTTTAAAACTGAAAGAAAAAGTTGCTAGTAGTCAAGAATTACTCAAATGAATGTGTTATAGCTCTCCACTTCATTAGAACATCGTTCCCTAAAATTCCTGCCATGGTCTGTCGTAGTTTAGTGGTTTTCGTGAATTTCGTTCATATTCCCTGATTCCCTTTTGTATTATCACATCCTAATCCTCCATATGTATTGTTGGTTGTTATAGTAGGTTGTCCTTGAAGATATCATATTTTTATCTATTTTATTTAGGACTCTGGACCTCTTGAAGCTGTCTTCCCACGCATTTTCAGGTTTCTAACTTCAGGTCCTTGTATCTCATTCATTTCTGGATGTTTTCTCACGTTCTTGGTATCATAAATTTTTATTTATTCCCACCTTTCCAATGGTACTAAGATTGTGTCCTATTTCCTGGTATTCGTTGAGTTAGCAAAGATTCGCATGCACATTCGGTAATCACGTGTGTCGTTCCCATAGTCGTTCGTATGCGGGAGCCGTTGTCGTTTAATTGTTCGGGATTTATGATATGTGTGGGTGTTTATTTCTTTCATATGGGCTTCTGTGATTTATTTCAGATTTTTCCCTCATGATCTAAGGTTGTTTTGCACTTTCCGTGCTTTGTTTTGACCAGGCTCTTCCTTATTTGGATGGAAATTGGTCTTTGCGATCTGCCGAAGTGTGGATCTCGGTTCCGATGGCCGGTTCCCTGCGCATCACCACCCTCACGTGTCATTACACATGATGCAGATTTCTATATTCCCGTCATGGGTATAACTTCACAACGGCTGGACCGTTTGGGCTGAAAATTTGCATAACTATAGTTCCCCATTTTTAATAATTTCTGTGTAAATTTAGTTGTATGTTTTAATTATGGATCCTATGCAAACATCATCTTTTCCCTGAGCTCGGACTTTTGATGTTGCTATTCCCGTTATTGGATATCTCATTAACACATGATCCTTTTATTATGAAACTTTGGGAAGATTAAGTTTAGATCCCTTCCTTTCTAATGGGCTATCAAGCTTGTCTCCGTCATTACTAGTTAATCTTCGTGCTTGCCTTTTAGACATTGTCCTCATTTTGCAGGAGTTTTAGTCATATCTCCATCGTTTATGGGTAGTGTCCCCTGTAATTACTCTCATTGGTTCCTTTTGGGGACATCTACATTTCCTATTATAAACACGACTTTGACTTTTGCATTAGTTCCTGAGGAATCTTTGTTCCGTGGTACTTCCATCCTTGGCTACATGTGCAGACATGGGAAATGTCATATCCATCCCCGGCCATCGACTTCCGGTCTCTCCGATCCCTCCATTCTAACTCCGCTCCCCCTCACCAACCTCGGAGCCCCCGTATTCCGCAAACCTCTTGGTACCCTCGATGGTCACCACCCCCTCATTTCAATTTATTACCTATGCCTCCCTAAGTACGGAGCCCCGAAGACTTCCGGACAGCTCCGACGTCCGCTAGCGCACTCCCGCCTCCGCTGGGCAATACACTCACCTGCCCTGCAGAGCCCACCTTCGGGCCTATCCCTCCTTTCCGTTTCTGGGTTAACGCCTGCCTTTCCGCTAACCCCGCGAACCGACTCGTCGGTAATATTCAGTCGGCTAATGTCTTAACCCCGTTAGCTCCGCTCCGTTCGGCTCCGCCAATTGCGGAACCATCTCCGCTGTAACCATATATATACACCACTTGTACATAGGTTACGCCCCAGCAGATAAATCAACTAGAGTTACCCCCCTAGGTTCTAAGTGCCAGTCAGTAAGTTAGGGCACGGACATGTCACTAGGCACAGCGCTCTTGGCAGAAGTCGCTGAGGCCAAAGCCCTCCGTTACGGAGACATTCCTTCGTCTCAAGTCTGGTCTCTGACAGGAAAGTAGTTTCCACGGAGGTTCTCTGGTTATTTTTATAGTCAAATCTTGGTCGATTGTCCTAATTCTTGGTTTAATATTTGCTATAAATTCCCCTGAGAATTCCGTCTCATTGATGGTGAGCTTGAAGTATTTTTGCTATTTTTCTTTCTTTCGATTTATCATGTATAGTCATAATAATTCATAAAAATTCGTCAAATTCGTTAAAATTCGGGTCCTTCTATTTTCTCATATCTACTTGTCGTATGAGGTTTTGTGATTTATCTGGCATTTTTCCATAATGGGTTTCCATAGCGTGGCCGTTATTTCTCCTACACCGGTGGAAAGGGTTGAGACTTGATTGGTGATGCTTGTAGTGTCAATCCTAGACATTCAAGTAAAAAGTAAAACCAAGCATGATTTCTTGGAAGCTGAGAGAGAGATGGTAGGTGGTAATTCAGCAGGGCACGAAGTTTTCAAGCACATAAGTGAGCAGGCATGATGGAGCTTAGGTCCCACACTTTTGATCTCGATCTCAAATGATAAGAATGCATTGTTGAAAAATGACAGCTCATTCATTTCAGCGCTACTCTACTCCACATTTTCAGGGAAGGAAATACCATTCGTGTTTTAACAGGAAATGTAAATAAGATTCATTGCATAAAATCCCACCCACCCTAACCCACAAGTACATGATATGGAAAAATGAGAAAGAAACAAGGAGAAAATTAGACTAGACTGCCTTGAAAATGCAAAGGTGGCAGCAGCCATCAATCATAATCAAATGCTGACAGCCTCCATCACCCCCCACTATTGGGATTTTCCCAATCGGAAAAACACACCATTTGGCGTCACCAACTTTTTTGTGTCTGAAGATCTGGGATTGCATCCATCCAAGCAAGCAAGCCTCCTCAGGTGTCAGGCTATCGTGGTGTTGTGTTTGATCAATGTTCAGGTTGCAACAGTGGAAAACTCCTCTGGCACAAGGTCACCGGGTGTTCCGCATCCAGAGTCCTTTATGACAAGTCCACTAGGCAGCGGGTATGGCACCTCCTTATGGATGGAGAGGAACCCATCTGAACATGTAGTCCTAGCATGAGGTACCCTCAATTTTCCAGTTTTCATCCTGCGACACCAATGGCAGTGTTTACCACCAAGCAGCTGATTAGTTGTTGAGTGATGTTGATGGTGGGAGGAGACAACAAGGCTCACTTACCATGAGCCCGGGCACAGCATCGCATGTCTCCTTCCACCAATGGGAGAATTGCTTCTGTTTTTTTTCTGAATTGAATGCTATGTGAATGGGAAGGGTGTTATTAGATAGAATCGTGAATCATGAATGAGGATGCACTGGTGTAATCCTTAGAGGAGATCCTTCGTACGACTTCGGTTTCGAGATCTTTGAGGCACTGATGCACAGCATGCGATGACTTCGGGGTTTCAATCTCTCCATTCAGAATGTTTGTGGCTGACTGGAGGGCTGTGCCTGTGAGGGAGCTGTAAGTCCATTGGTGCTTGTTCCTTAGTTTCACAAAGGTGAACCATTCTTTGTCACCTTTTTTGAGGGACAATAGTGACGATGATAGATTGGTGTTCTCCTCAAGGAATCACTGTGACCTGGTCAGCACTGGTTCCTCTGGTTGAACACTTGTCATGCTGGATGATGTGCATGCACACAAGGGTCCCAGAGGTGAAGCCTGAGCAGTTGGGTTAGTAAATTCCCAGCACCACATGAATGGGAGGGGAGGAAGGGGATGGGACAGGTGCACACCTGTAGCCATTTCTTTCCCAGGTCTTGTGAATCCTCCAAGTCCAGGTCGGCAGCCTTGCACTTCTGAGGCATTATCAGGGGCTGGGTTGGATTGGACTCCATGCAAGGGCCAGGAGTGGGCAGCTGGAAGGGTGTTTGTGGTAGAAATGGCAAGGCAGTCATGGAGATATCATAATCTATAATCTGAAGGACAGCATTGTCATCCGACTCCACATCGGCATCAATTGTCATTGGCTGCGATGAGAATGGGGCAAGAGTGTCCTTGGGTTCCAGGTCTATGAGTGAGGGTTGCAGGCATGGTAGCGAGGAAGTTGATGGTCATGGTGGGTTGGGTATGCGAGTCAGAGGTTGGTCAAACATCTTCACATCCAACTGCATGGCCAGATCATTGATCATCATTTGCTGAATATCATTGTCCATTGGGGGGTTGGGATCAAGGCCCAACTGCTTGCGATCCCCCATCAATACTTTGTTTTCCTCAGACTTGATTGTGACTGGCAGGGTGGAGAGTGCATGGTTAACTCCAAAGGTTTCATCGGTTGCATATGGTTCCTGTTAGAACCGGGCGGATACAGACGACTCCGGAGTGGAATTGGAGACTTAGTGTGGAGGGACCTTGGCCTCAGCGACTCAAGCGGAGCACTGTGCCATTGCTGTTTGTCCATTTGGTCCTTAATTTCACAGTAGGTGAGCAGGAAGTCTCTAGGGGGCATTTCAGGTCGATTTCAGACTGAACCAAAATGAGTATGTACAAGCGCTGATATATATAATGGAGGGGGCAAAAGCACAAGGAAACAAAGGGAGACCGAATCGGAACAAAGATGTCCAAATGGGAACAAAGGGTAAAAGAAGCAGAGCGGTACCGAAGGTCATAAGGCAGGACCTGTGATACGTCCAAAAGGAGGTAGGGAGGGCGAGGCCCAGAGGGGCAGGAGGATGAGGAGAAGTGGGGGTGATGACTAACTGGCTAGAATGGGAAGAAGCAGTAGTCCAAATAGGGATGAGGGGAAAATGCGAGAGATACATTACAAGTGGCGAAAGTGCCAAAGGCGATCTGTGAAGCTCGGAGTTTGCGGAGGTTACGGAGGTTACGGAGGCAGGGTTGAAAGTCCGAGGGATATTGGCAATGGTGTTTACATAGTATGAGGTCACCAATGCAATGGACTAAGACCGAGGTGGAGTCAAAGTCCGAGGTAGGGACTATGATGGAGGCTTGGAGCAAAGGTACGAGCGGTGTCCGAGTATGAAGTATGGGACAGCGGTGGAAGGTTGTAACTTGGCAGGAGACTGGCAGAGGAGTACCAGAGGGAGGAGAGGGGAGAAAGGTAAGGGAGAAGGAGTGGCAGAAAGGAGAGTTATCAGGTCCGAAGGTGAGTATTGGAGTGGACGGGGGAAGTGTAGGAGGGTGGTGGGAGGGTGGAGGTGTTGTGAAGGAGGAGCGGAGTAGGAGGAGGAGAAGTAGGAGGGTGGCGAGAGGGGCGGTGTTTGGTCTGAGGTGAGTATTGGAGTGGACGGAGATAGGGAGGAGAGGGAAGGAGGAGTAGAGGTGGCGTGGGGGTAGAAGGAGGTGTGTTGCCAGGACCGAAGGTGAGTATTGGAATGGCAATGGTAGGGTATGACTCCAGAGGTGAAGAGGGTGGAGGTCCGGAAGTCGGGTTGGGGTCGGGTATGCACGGATATGACAGTTCCAGGCAAGGAAGTGGAGAGGGGTGGAGGAGGGATGGGCATCTTTCTAAAAGGTGGTTCCAGGCACCGGCGTTCGCATTGACAAGGCTCACATGTGAAGAGCCAAAACAGCTCTGAACAAAGGTGGGGGGTTCTGGCACCAAGGCTGTCAATTGGGTTGTGGATGACATTCGCACCAAGTTCCAGTGGAGTATGTGATCATGTCCAAGGGCATTCATCATGATGTGTAACCCTGCTGCAGCCCATTCTAAGCTATGTGTGAGCGTTTGATGTGACCACTGTCAGCCTTAATGCTGGTCTTGGTTCTCATCAGACAGCCCTTTTGGACGTGCTCCAACTGAGCCTCATGCACCTACCTGGTGTGAGTGGAGTGTGACTGGAAAATCAAGTCAACTTGGACATACCTTTTCACATGCTTGGCTCCACACAGAGCTGCATGAAAGCCACCTCTGGTACATTTCTTGAATTGCCTTCACTTGCCAGTGCTGAAGTCGAAATGATGTAATTTGGTGTTTTGTCTTATCCGCTGGTTTTGAGATTATCGTGTTTACGATGTCGTTCCACACATCTGCTAGTGGGGGTTTCATGGACCATCAAGGATGGTTGTGAGATATCTATATAAACATAACTGGAAGTCAGCGACAGCTGATATGAGAATAGAATGATTCACCACATCATGAAGTGTCAAAGGTCGAGAGCAACGTGAGTCTCAGGGAAAACTTCAAGGACCACATTCCAGATGGCGCAACAGTTGTCTGAAATTAGCATGCCAGGGCCATCCTTTCCTGCTGTGTTGTAGTGAGATTTCAAACCAGTCAATACTTCTTTGATCTCCTGGAAGCTCCCAGATTGGCAGAATCGCTAAAGCAGCATCGTGGGTTAGTCTGATGGTAAAGTATTAAGCTTGACGCTCACCCAAGCAAGAATCCTTGACTCCTCATTGATAACCTGGAAAACTGCAGAGATACGTTGATGAGATTTATCAACCATAACTGCCTTGGTGGCAGTCCTCATCGTATGATCGATGGAGAGTATGTCACCTAGAATGCAAATACAGCATGTCAACCAGTTGCCCATTTTGTGAATGGAAATATACTTAACCAAGAATGGAACACATCATCAATGTTGATTCATGCAATCGACAGTTCTGGGTGTAGAGCTCATAGATGGCATGTATGGAGTTGTTCGAGATTACTGAATCATTGTAACCGTTTGGGTCGTGAATGCTGGAAAACAGTACTAACAACCGATATTCCTTGGTTGGGTTGTTGAATCCTATGCAGGTTGAGCCAGACACGAAGTTCAAGGTTGTCTGGAAAGTCTTTGTGCGGCTGTTGTGTCCTGTTGGGGATATCAGATTTGACTCACCTGTTTTTGCCTGGAGATATGCCTGATGGGCTAAATGGTATTTAAGTGTGTGCTTCTCTGGGGAATGGGGAATGGCCAATGGCCATCAGAGAGGTGGACCATTGAAAGAGGAGAAAGTACTGTACACTCATGGCAATAGATTTTGTGCAAACTGAGAGTGGTGGTCTGCATGTGGTGCTCAATGATGTCATGAAAAAGGTCCTGTGTGACAGCATGTCAGGGGACGACTCCCAGGTCCCCATGACCCTCCCCTATGGCCCACAGCCTCAAGTCTGGCCAGCCCTATCCAGGGCACAATCCTACTGTGGGTCAGAGATGAGAAGGAAGTTAACTTCTCATCTTCCCACAGTGGCCACAATAGATCAAAAACTTCCAGAGATATCCAGAAGTCACATGAGACCCGAGACCCGGGGCCCGGGGCATCCGGCTGCATGGAGCGTCCAGCACAGGGTGCACATGGGAAGCACAACAGCCAGCCATGGGCATGGGTGTGGGTGTGAGTGTGGGTGTGGATGTGGGTATGGGCTAGGTCAGGGTGTATGCCCTGACACGGTGCTCCTACTCATGAATAGGGGAAGCCCACCTATTTTGGGAGTCCAAGATCCATCAGCAAACCTGGATGCGGAGGCCTGAGAGCTCATAGAGCTCATAGAGCTCTCAGAGCCCTCAGAGTTTCAGTACTTTGAAATTGCAGGTCCCCTTCTCTCAGAGCTCCCCAAAGTAGTCAAAGCTCATAGAGCTATATTTGCACACAGGGGACTATTATCTATATGAGCTCCCTGAGTGTTTAATTTATCCAATATCAAAATTAAAATTTAAGAGCATTGACTCTGGCATCATGTGATGAGTCACAGCCAAGTCCCTACCATGCAGGAAACTGAACAAACTGAGCTTAACTTTCAGCCCCCAATGCAGCACTACACACCAAGGGTATATAGCCAATTAATATATAGACCAAATTTAGGGATATACATATACAGTTAATCTGAAATTACTTAAGGAAAATGCAGGAAAATGAGTGGAGAAATGGGGGGGAAAATGAGGGGAAATCTGAGGGGGGGAATGGGGGGGAAATTGAGGAGGGAATTGGGGAATGAGGGGGGAATGAAGGGAAATTTGAAGGGGGGAATGGGGGAAATTTGGAGGGGGAATGGGGGGGAAATGAGGGGAAAATTGAAGGGGGAAATTTAGAGGGGAGAATGGGGGGAAAATGGGGGAAAATTGAGGAGGGAATTGAGGGGGGAATGGGGGGGGGGGAAATGAGGGGGAAATTGGAAAGGAATGGGGGGGGAATGGGGGAAATTCGAAGGGGGAAATTGGGAGGGAATGGGGGGGGGGGATTTGGAGGGGGGAAATTGAGGTGGGAATTGGGGGGGGGGGGGGGGGGGGAATGAGGTGGGGAATGAGGGAAAAATTGAGGGGGGAAATGGGGGGAATGAGGGGAAATTTGAAGGGGGAAATTTGAAGGGGGGAATGGGGGGGAATGAGGGGAAAATCGAAGGGGGGGATGGGGGGGAAATTGCAGAGGGAATTGGGGGGGAAATTGAGGGGGGGGATGAAGGGGAAAATGGGAGGAAAATGAGGGGGAACTGGGGGGTTTCTAAAAAGTCAGGGAAAATTAAGGAAAATTCAGAAAATGGGGGACTTTCTAAAAATGGAGAATGTCCAAAAAATCAGGGGAAATTAGGGGGAAAATCAGAAAATTTGGGATAAGTTAGGGAGAGATACATTGTATTTCAGGAAATTAGGAATAATTGGAAAAGAAATTAAATCACTTTTTTGATAATTCAATGTGTATTGAAAGTGCCAAAGTGGGGCAATGTAGCAATGTATGTTTCAGTGTTAGAAAAGTCTCCCACCATGTTTTGGTGAGCCAAATAACCATGGCTTTTGGACCAGGGGAAATTTGGTGTCAAAGGCTTGGATGATATCTGAAGAATGCATCAGCTTTTTGTTTGCTTTATTGGGTGGTATTTTTAATTTACTTCATTTGGAACACTTTTTTAAAACTGATTTATACCCTACATAACATGCATGGTTACATTGCCACACTTTGGTGCTTTCCAATTCACATAGAATCATCAAAATTGGTTGAGTTTTGAGCAAGAAATGAGATGAAAGATAAAGTGCAAATTTTTGAATTTCAGAGTTCTCATATTTTTGTAAATAGCAATAAACAAATAAGGTGCTGATTTTAGTAAACACAAAAGGTATATGAGCTTTCAGAGCAATGACAATGGCCATTTTACACACACATATATCCATATTATCTTTGCACTTCTGCATCCTTAGGAGAACAAAATCATTCAAACATTTAATTTTCTCCACCCAATTGTCAGGGACAGCTCCGAAAGCAGCAAGGTCCCAGCATGAGGGACTCGATGGGACAGGTGTCGGCTATGTGTAGCGGTGGTCCCGTCACGGGGTGAGCATCCCCAACCACTTAGGCTGAAGTGGGAAGTTGGTTTATCATTAAAAGGCAAAAGCTATGGTACTTACCTGAAGTGGGAAGTTGAGAAGAAGGCTGCTTCTTCTGTTCCCACCCCAGGCGCTATTATATACATGCTGTCAGGGTCACGTGGAGGAGGCCACATCATCTCCATGCACAGCCGCACCTTCCCGGGTGTCTCTGCAGGAGATCCCGGAGGTAGCTGCTCGGTAGGCAGGAGTGTGTGCGGCGCGTGCGGCGATCAGGGGAATGGGGTTAGGTACGTAGTGGTACATGGAGAAAAGGGAAATCGACCATAGAATAGAAAATAGAGAGAAAGGGGAAAAGTGAGGAAGGAGGGGCGGGGGGTGATGGCGGGGGAAGCGGAGTAGGGCAGTGCGGCGCGGGGCGCAGGGTCAGGCGGGTGTGCCCTGACACCAATGTGTAGAGGGTGCACAAGCAAAAAGACTCAATTTGCTCACAGAGCTCTGTGAGCTCTGAGAGCTCCCTACCAAGTTTGCTGATGTCAGTGGCAGGCAAGTTGGCAGGTAGCAGGGAAGGGATGGGAAGTGGAAGTGGGATATGCACCTGGGATCTCCCAGTGGGGAATACCTTCCCAGTAGTCAATGCTGGTCAGGTTGAACGTGACACTGGTCTTTTTGGCTTTAGGTCCAAGCCCACTGATGCCTGAGGATCATTTCATCATATTTCGGGTTGCTTTGCAGACTTTGCACTTGAGCTGCAGCCCAAGGGCAAATTCCTCTTCATCAACACCATGGACACGATGAGGACCATCTGTGTTCCATTGTTCGGGAGCGAGCTCTTCGTTATTGGTAAGATCATGAAGGGATTCAGGCGTATCAGATGCCTTCTGACAGGTGGGACAGCAGATGCTGAATGGGTAGAAGACTGGGTGGATTATCATTATGGGGTGAAGGTAGTATGATCCGGTGTGAGCGGGACCTTGTGGTGCTTGGAAAAAAGATGTGGCATGGGAGGGACAAAGCAGGGACCCAGGAGTGGGACATTGTCTGGAAGTGAGGCATGCCTGGGCCTTTTCGTGGTCCCAAGGAGCTGACTGATGTCCCTGACATATTGAGTTGCATGGGCGATGAATGTGAACTGCACTAGCGTGGATGAGGATAGTGGCTGCATGATGGACGATTGCCTCTCTTGCTTAGCATGACCTTAGAGTGCTAGAACCCATCGTTCAACGTTATCTGCTGCTGAGAGGGCAGAGGAGGAGTGGGCCTTGTCAGCATACACAGCATCATGGAAAGTGGTGGTGAGAAGGTAAACATCACATTGAAAAGGGAAAAGGGAACATACCTCCTTGTCCCAGTCAGCCAAGGATTTTGAACAACCAGTTTTATTAGTCAGCGCATTTGCAAGCAAAACCTTGACAGAGGATGGCTCAAATGTCGATGCCATGGACACTACTGAAGTGCTGCAAGTGATGCAAAGTAAGTACTGGAGTGCCAAATGCTCGATGTAATCTCAGGCGTCTGCAAAGATGGAAGTGGCAGGAAAAGGGAATCAGCTGAAGTCGACAACTGTAATAGTTTTATAACTTCCCTTGCAAACTGAATAGCCCAATTTGATGTGGGTCAATTAATGCATGAGCACGACTGCAATGGCCAAATGGCACTGAACACATGGAGCTAGCATTTTGTACATATTAACAGAAACAACTGGAAAAAAAAAGGGAAAATCTATTTGAGAAATTCACGAAATGTGGGTCACTCCTGTCCTGACTCATGCAGAGCAGATGGGACAACATCCCATTGCAGAAACATTGAAGAATACATCTAGAAGTGGGTCAGTGGGTTATCAAGGATGCAGGTGCATGGCGAGGTCGAGTGGCCCATATACCAGCATGCCAGGGTCCTCAAATGAGTGTTGCATCAGACAGCTAGCAACATCAAATGCTGCCATATCATCATCAGGCAATCACCACGATCAACCGAGCTCGAGTTGGGGTCAGGTGCCTCCAAGTCAGTCAACTACGTGTGGCAACCAGGAGAGAAGCAACAGACAGCTGTGTGTGGAGGTGGTTGCCATGACCAACCTAGCATCATGTGCCTCAAGTTAGTCAACTAACTATTAAGTCACATGCTTCAACCATCGGTATGGGGAAGTCACCTTGCAAACCAGGTTAGAGCCTGGTGATGCTTACATAAGCAATATTCATCTCAATCCTGTCCACACCATCCTCACCCTCAAAACACATCATCCTTAGGTTGTAAACTATATTAGAATTAACTGAATAATGGTATTATGTAGACTGAAGATTATGTATATGGAAGGATGGGTAATTAGATGGACATTTTAATGATTGAACCATGTTCAAGCTGAGCACCATCATTCTCCATCATTTTCCATTATCAGAGGGGCTGTAATTGCCATGCTATGGTGTTTTAGATTTCTAGCTATTTGTCTTAGTACTCCTTTCCATCCCTCAATGTCCATACTCAGTGTTACAGGAATGGGTTCCAGGGAACCCAACCTGAGCTGTTCTGCTCATGGATGGAGGTGGCTGTGTAGCCATTGAAGGGAGAGCAGGAGGAGATCTGAGGCCAGGTGTGCTAATGGTAACTTGGCACTCCGAGGAGCGTACCGGTGTAGGAGAAATAATATTCAAAGAATAAAACAATGATCTATCAGAATAGTCAACGAACTTCAGATGTTTAACAGATCTCATGATCTTTATGAGACTGGACAGACATTAGAAGATCATTATAAATTATCTACACCCATGTAGCATGAGATTTAATCTACTACAAGCATGCCTAGAACCTGGCATAGGTGTAATATTCAAAGAATATATCCCTACAACAAGAAAATAGCACATAGACAGCAGAATAAGAAGGAACATTGGGAAAGAAATGTGAATATCTCGGGAACCAGTAAACCTTTGACTGTAATCTTTTTATCATCTGAAGGGAATGTTTCTAAACTTTATCCACGGTTTTGTTTCATTCTAAAAGCTTCAAAACTGACGGAGATATCGCTCAAATGGCGAAACACCTTATAATTCATATATATTTATTTGCTAATTCTTATAAAAAGTAATGTGACTCAAGGGAAATATATTGGCACCCGGAAGTCTGGCTGACCGAATACCATATAACAGAGTATTCCCCGGCATGGGCGGACAGTTTTTGATCGCATCAGAAGAGGAGAAAATGCTAAAAAACTGGATCTTGTATATTTTCCCATGATTCATCAAAACTTTTTGATTTAAGCTCAAATAAATCGGAACAAAGGAATGATTGATGATCTGGATCTCAGATTATAAGCATGAAGTGATTCAGAAGTCCGTGGATCAGTTAATTAATTGGGAAAGCTCTAGAACATTAGTAATGATGCAGCTTCACAAAAAGGGGTGAAAGTCTAGAAAGTTCCTTTATAGCTGAGTCATTTCTAAAGATAACCGTTCATAATTAAGGCAGTGTAGAGCATAGCTTCAGCGCTACAAGACCCTGCTAAGATCGGTCCAAAAGACAAAGAAATGAATTACTTATTGCTGAGTCATGTCCTAAGTCCATGTCAGGGCCCGGCCTCGGACTCGGAGGCTCCCTGACCTCAACCCCCATCTAACCTGTCCTCACACTATGCGGGGCATGAGATGTATAGTAAAAGGAAAGATAATATATACACTTGCCTATGCGGGGCATGAGATGAGAAGAAGGGTAAAGGTCTCATCTCCCTGCATGGTTGCTATATAAAGGAATGGGTCACATGCCCACAACTATACAGCTCTTAGAGTTGTGTAGTGTGACCCAGAGGGAACATCCAGGTGGCAGTGCCAAGCGTGGGAACGTTCTGGGCGAGTTGCTTGCCCAGAACTGTGGCTGTGACCTGTGGGAACATTCTGGGCAAGCTGCTCGCTCAGAAAGTTCCCACGCTATCCCGTGCGCGCGGATACACAACACAGAAAGGCAACAACAAGGCAACAATGAAGGAATGGAAGGAAGGGATTGGTTGGGGAGTCTGGGGCACCCTAGGGCAGGGTGCTGAACCCTGACAGTCCATTATTAAGCTTACACAGCCCAAGCCCCTATATCATTCTAGAACTATCTATAATACAAATGTAGCACATGTAACTAGTGCGAGGCGTGGGAGTAGAGAGGCCTCTGAAAAGCATAAAAGGCCACCACTTCTGCCCCCTCTCAAACCTCAGGTAGAAATAAAAGTTTAATTCTCCTCACCAGTGGTTGGTTTGTTTGCTCCAAAAGATAAAAGCAAATATTTGGTGGAGGGACTTCTTAATTGAATAACCTCTCAGCAATACTTGGTTATCACACCACAGGAGAAAAGTGAGCGATCCTGAACCTGCTAGATAGCTAGCATGCACTCTAAGCGATAGAAAGAGCAGTTTGGTCACTCCTGTATTGAGTAACATTTATTGTGGAATTATTTTATTAGTAGTTTTCCTTCAGTAAATTATCAGGAAAATCACATCCTACTGAAAAGTGGTATATCTAGGTGTAATATTGACTAGAAATCATAGTAAAGTCAATATAGAATTTTATCCATAGATGATCTATACGTCAGGTGAGATCGTTGGGGGGTGTTTATTGTTGTTTAGACAGTGAACAATTATATATTTGGCAACCAAAACACGGTCAGTATGCAAATCAGCACAAACTCTAATGTCATTATTGGATGTAGGAAACTGGTTACATAAGGTGATCCAGCTCCGCTCCTTCAGATAAGGTGCTCCTCAGATAACCGGAGAGCCATGGCTGTGTGCAAGGGTGACGTTGTAACGGGTCTATCCAACTAGACTCGTGACAGGAAAGAGGGGGGATAAGGATCTCACTGAGGGTCAGGTCTGAAGTGGGGTATATTGGTCCAGGTGAGTCTGGTGCTGATACTCTCTACCAAACTGTACAGCAGTCACGGAAGAGTCCGATAGATAAATAAGGAAAGAGTATCACATGACAATAAGAAAATGGAAACATCGGCCTCTAGACACCGGAAATGAAATCAGAAAAATAAGGAAAAATAAGGAGTGTGTATAAGAAACGTGTGAGAGTGCATGCTATGTGTCTAGGATGTGGGGAGTTTGTTGAGCATGGTGGAATCGCGGGATTTGGCTCGTTTATGGTACACCGGCAAATCCCCGTTACATACAGGCCTAGCTCTTAATCGTGGTCCCTCACGATATCCTAAATGAAACCAGCAGCATCGTGCTCAATCCACAAATCCTGGGGACTAACATCATCAGGGAGGCTTCTTCCTCCACACTCTGGACGCATGTTCGCCTACATCAATAGCCGCGATATGAAGCTCATCCAGCAGCGCTGCTGAAGTAAGTCTCAGCACTTCGGACGTGTGGCGCCGACACTTCGGTTCTAAGTCCAGCCGAGGCTTGGAGTGGCTCGTATGCGCACTTGAGCGATAGGGAGGCCTGGACTCTTTATCTGTGACCTCTCGGCTCACTGATGGCGTCTTGTCTGAAACACGCCTGCGATCTTTGTCAACGTTTGCGGAACACTCGACACTCGTCCCATAGTCCGTCGTTCCAGGCCACAAAACCTGTTCCAGGGTGCCAACTTGGCCGCTGATGTCTCGATCCGATCTGTTCTGACCGTTCTGGACTTCGTCAAGTCTCCGAGTCCATATCCAACATCCAGCAACTTCGCACCGCCTCGACCTCTTCTTTTCCGCGCATGCCGCCTCTTGGAGATCCAACGGTCGAATAGGGGGATTAGGAACAACGGTATGTCTCGTTTTCACTCCCATCGCTGACTCGTGTGGGCTGTTACTGATCTCACTTGCTTTGGCACACAACTCCGTATTCGCTATCCAAACGACTCGCGACTCGACCCCGGACTCCCTGGTTCGAGTTGGACGCTTGTCGTTCACGGTAATCTCACGATCCAAGGCCGGAACTCGCGTGGCCTCAACAGCTCCCTCATCTGGAACTTCGCTGATGAGCTCGTCGCTGAGGCCAGGAGGCCTCAGCTCTTTGACCTCATGCTCTCGTACCCGCGGAATCACAATATACATGTTCGGTCTCCCTGGATGAGGATCCTCTGACTGGCGGAAAAACTCCAATGCGTGGTCCGCACTCGCGTCCCCGACCTTCAAAGCCACCATGTATTCAACATAGTCTGTAATCGCGTTTGGATCGAGGCCGTGAGGCCTAAGCTCTTTAGGCTCGACGTCTTGCTTGCTTAACTCGGATGCCATGTCTGTGGTCTCTCTGACGACTACAGTGTCTCCTTGAACGATGGGAGAGCGCCCTAGCATTTCTAGCGGGTGTGGGTCAACCTGGAACTCGGCGGCTGACATGTAATCGACCACTTGAGTCAATTCGGACTTGCGTACTCGGGCCCCCGCACTCTGATTCGTGCCTGAGACCTTGTCTGGGTCTTTCTCGGGTGGGCATTCATATCCATCGTCAATCGCATCAGATGAACAAGGATGCTCCAGCGCTTTCTTGCTGGGATCATTGCTGGCAGTGCAATTGACAGTAGAACCATTTGTCACGATGTAACCATGATGTATGATAGCATAGTCATGAATCAAATCATGAGCTCGTTTTTCGTGTGGCACAAAGGCAAGAACGGCTTCGTGTAAGATAATGAGTCTGGCGCGCTCAGCCTCAACTGCGGTGTCGTCGGATTCATATCCAGAATCCCAAGTGAAGTCTTCGGTTGAGTCAGCGATTTTGAACACATCCCTGAAGTACTCTGTGTCGTAGTAAGGCACTTCGGACTCGTCACAGCTATGCACCAGAGTTTCATCGCGATCGAAAGTAACAGTGGTATGCTCTTTGTTGGCATGCTGCTCAACTAATCGGCATGTCTTGGGACTTCCTTCATTGTGAACAGTCTTGGCTAACCCATGGGGGAACGCATCACCGTAGCGCGCGGGACTCAATGCTTCCACATCCGAAATTTCGACTTCTTCTCTGCTCAAATCGTTGAACTCAATGCTATTGCGCATGCGGGGCAACTCTAAGACGCTGGCTGGCCCATTCGACTCGATTTTCGGCAACTCTATCACTCGTTCTGGGACAGGCTCGGCTTTAAACTCAAGGTTTGGCTCAGCTTCCTGTTTTTGCATCGCTCCGGTCTCTGCATATGGTAGATTGTCTGGGAGCTCAAAATCGACGACTGCTACAGTCGGGTCGACTGCCTGAGATGCTGATGTACTGGACAGCACTGAACTCATGTGCCCCTCATCGCGGGTTTTCCTCAGTGCATGATTTTGCTCAATCTCGAAATGTCCGTGCAGCTTTCGCAGCTCAGAACTTTGGCTATCCTCGGAATGACATGCGACGTGACTCGAAACTAACCGGTAGGCATCGATGGGTGCCTCTCTGACGGTTCTGGATGGGTTGGACTCGATCCCGGGGTCAAACTGGAATATCTTAGCCACCTTGGCTAACTTGGCGCTTATTCTGCGATGCGCGGGGCTCTGGCTGTGATCAGGCGCTGGAACACACTCCATTGGCTCGTACGATGGACGACAACAATCGTCTGGAAGCGAATGTCCATTCGCATCATGCACAACTGCAAGGTCCAACTCAGACTCTGAGGTGAGATCGGATTTGGTCGCATTCTTGAATGCAGTGAGCAACACTCCAGGCTCAATCCTTGTCACAAGGGCATCTGGACCATGATATCGAGGCTCAATGGCCGCCGTAGGGTCACTAGGAGTCATATCGGATTGTCGCCATTCCAGATCCTGAGTTAAGTCTAAGACCGGGGACGGGCCAAAAGGTCGTGAGTTCAAAGTCGTCGCACTTGAGTCATTCAGCTCTTTCTTGTCAGCGCGCGCTATCACCTCTGTTGGCTGAGGCAGTCTGGCTTTGCTTGAGCACGTATGGGCGGTCTCAGCCCGATCTGAGATGCGTTCAAGGCCGATAGGCCTAAGCTCTTTCGCTTCTAGCTCCGGTACTTCGACAGAACTCTCTAGTTGGTCATAAGTGCCCGCCCCTAGGCTCTCAGCGCTGGAACCTGATTCATGGGTAGGTACAACGATCGGCTCGGCTTCAAGGGTGTGAACGTGACTTGATTCAGTTGGAAGCGCCGCATTTCTGATTTCGATTTCGACTTCAACACCAACTGGCACCCGCTCCACTAAGGGAACTGCCGGGACTTTGCACAACTTGGACTCGGGGACATCGCAACTGGGATATGCAACATGCATCAACATCGTCTTGCGGCTTTCATCATCCACCCATTCTTGGAGCGCTGGGATATGCCTACGTGGTGGCAAGGCTTCCTCATGGGGAACTGAGCCCTCTAGGTGCGGCGCTTCATATCGTTCGGCCACTGGCTTCAGATCCGCCGGGCTTTCAGCCATCTGATGCAAGCTTGCATTGTCACTTCCACGGTCCGCCAAGTCATCGACTGGCTCATCGCCACTGTCCTTTCTGGAACATGGGCGTCGTTCGGACTTCACAGTGAAGTCAACATCATATAGGTCGCCTCGGAGCAGCTCCTGTGCAACGGCTACAACATCATTCATGTGCGGTGGTCGGGTCAGGTCTGACCAAAGATCTTGAGCCCTGAGTTTGTACTTGAGCTCCCGTCTGAACTTTGACGGAAATCCACGGTAAAACAAATCATCGCGGTCAACGACAGTAAGGGCATTCCTTTTCTGTAGGCACTTCGCAATAACATGGAACTCGCGCCGGTACCGTGCAAGATGGTCTACCCTTTTCATCTTGCGGGCTTCCTTGACAAACTTTCGTAGATCCTCCGTTCGATATATGGGCTCGTCTTCATCGGCACTGTAGTAGCACAATAGCTCTGACTTGAGCACGGGCCAGTTCTGGGTCTCGAAACCGGCGAGGGTCCGGACAAATTCGGCTTCCTTCTCGGTGCAATAGGTGATCATGTAGGCGCACTTGCCTGCGTCTGTAAGGGAAGCAATGTCGGCCAACAACTCAAACTCGCATAAAAACTTGGTAATCATTTTGCCCTTGAACCGGGGTGCTTCTGGGCTTCGGCGACCTGGCATCAATGGGGCTTCGATATAAAACATGGGCATTGTGATGGCAGGACTTGCAGCCATCTCGAAATCGGTTAACAAAACACGCAAGACTTGGAACGACTTCTGGACGTCTGTCTATTGATGTCCGGCAATTGAAGGAATGTGGATAAAACGAGTGTATCGCCCGGTAAGATGAAGGCAATTTGGTACAATTTTTAGGTGAAACAGCACGGGACGACTTGAGCGGTGAAAATGAACTCCTGTGCCTCGTCTTGAGGTCCGCCAGGAGGCAATGATTGAGATTACTTGTGTAAACTTGCGTAACCGTGTGGATCCGTAACGCGTAGATCCCTAACACGGGCTCCTGTGCCTCTTCTTGAGATCCACCAGGAGTGAACTAAACTTGAGCAATCAAATACGATCTCCTGTGCCTTGTCTCGAGGTCCGCCAGGAGGAACAACGTGCGTGCGTGCGTGTGTAGCTTGGGTGGTCTAGTGTGATCCCTAATACTTGTACTTTCTTGACCTGCGTCTGTAACCAATGTAGATACTCGATATCCACGGCAAAATGATGAATTTCCAAACGAATGAACTGTGCAAACTTGCGTGATTGAAAACCTGACAAAGTGGATTATCCCCCCTGTAAGGACCACCAGATTTGTAATGGGTCTATCACCACTAGACTCGAGACAGAAGAGAGGGGGAGGGTTGGAGTGGTCGCATGCACAGGTTTGTTAACCGGGAGTGGATTCCGCTACTCCTCACTGTCTAGCTGACTATACAGTCGGTCACGGTATCACGGAAGAGTCCGAAAAGACAAATAAGGAAAGAACAATGAGACAGGGAAACATTAGGCTCTAGTGACTAGAAATGGAATCAGAAAAATCAGGAAAAATAAAAAATATGTAGGAGGGAACATTGGCTAAGGGTGGTAGAATCGCGGGATTTGGCTTGTTTATGGTACACCAGCAAATCCCCGTTACACGTGGCGCACCCCACGTGATCATTCATGCATGTATATAATAACAGCTGGAGTGGGAACCGAAGAAGTAGCCTTCTTCTCACATTTTCACTTCAGGCAAGTAGTGTAGCCTTCCCTTTTAATGATGACTCACATTTCCACTTCAGACTAAGTGGTCAGGGACGCTCACCCCACAATGGGATCGCTGCTATGCATAGCCGCTATCCGTCCCCCCAAGTCCCGCACCCCGGGACCTCGCCGCTTTCGGAGCTGTCCCTGACAATCCCCTTCTTTGGGATAGACGTCCCAGCGTCTAGTCAACGCATCTGGTTTAACTCCGAGTCTTCCGGGACGGAATCGGACAGTCATGTGGAATTGGGAGAGGAACTCCGACCAGCAGGCTTGCCACTGGGTCAAGAGTTTGGTGGTGGAGAAATACTCGAGGTTCTTGTGGTCGGTGACGACGTCGATTGGGGTTCCTGAACCTTCGAGGTAATGACGCCATGATCGGAACGCATCATGAATGGCGAGCAGTTCCTTGTCATGGGTGTCATAATTGAGCTCCAGCACCGAGAGTGTTCTAGAGCGGAAAGCGATGGGGCGAATCTCTCCGTCATCACAGCGAATGGAAAGGATTCCGGAGTGTCAGGGCACAGCCCCTGACCCCACACACCCTCAGGTACCCTCCCCCCATTTTCTCCTATTTTTCCCTTTACTGTTCCACAATCCCGCATGCATGCAGACCCGTGGGAACGTTCTGGGCGAGTTACTTGCCCAGAAACCATCACAGCCACAACCGTGGGAACTTTCTGGGCGAGCAGCTCGCCCAGAATCTTCCCACGGGGGGGTGCCAATTATGGAAAGTCGGCAAAGAGCCGAAAACTGTATAGTTCCCGACTCCCATTTGTAGCGGCTTCACAGGAGGTTGAGAAGGTTACCCTTCTTCTCAACTCATTTCCTGTGAAGGCAAGTGTAACTACCTTCTCCCTAACTGCACAGCAACTCATTTCCTGTGAAGGCTGGGGCTAGCCCCCTCAGTGAGTTCGAAGATCTTGGACTGGGACTAGATACCCCAGCGACTAGGAGGACCCCCCTGGGCCTGTCACGGAACGAGGGCCGGGCCCTGACATGGAGATCGTGTAATTGGAGGTGTCAGTTTCTACAATGAGGGGGGCATCGGGTAGCCAATGTGTGAGGATAGGAGCGGAAGTGAAGGTGTCAGGGACAGCTCCGAAAGCGGCGAGGTCCCGGCGCAAGGGACTTGATGGGACAGGTGTCGGCTATGCGTAGCGACGGTCCCGTTGTGGGGTGAGCGTCCCCGACCACTTAGTCTGAAGTGGGAAGTTGAGAAGAAGGCTGCTTCTTCTGTTCCCACCCCAGGTGCTATTATATACATGCGGTCAGGGTCACATGGGAGGAGCCACATCATCCCCACACACAGCCGCACTCCCCTGGGTATCTCCGTGGGAGATCCTGGAGGTGTGCCACTCTGTGAGTGGGAATGCGCGCAGCGGGTGCGGCGATCAGGGGAGCGGGGTTAGGTGTGTTAGTAATACATAGAGAAGGGGAAGTCGACCATCGAAGGAAATAGAAAGAAAGAAGGAAAAGGGGGAAGAAGAGACAAAGGGTGATAGTGGGGAAGTGGAGTAGGGCGGCGCAGCGCAGGGTCAGGTGGGGTGTGCCCTGACAGAAGGCTTCTTTCAAGGTGTTGAAAGCAGAGCGACAATTGTCAGAGAATAGCCAGGGGGCTCCTTTACATGTGAGGCATGTCAAGGGGACCACAATGTCGGAGTATTGGTGAATGAAATGCTGATAGAAGTTAGTGAAGCCAAGGAAGGATTGGACATCCTTGACTTTATGGGGCTTGGGCCAATCTTGGATGGCTTTGACCTTCTCGATGGACATGGTGAGTAGAGAGGCAGTAACCGAGATATTCCGTAGTGTCCATATGAAACTCGCATTTCTTCGGATTGGCGTATAGGCTGTGTTTGCGGAGTCTCCTAAGAACTTCTCGGACATGCTCCTGATGTGAAGCCATGTCTTCCGAGTAGGTAAGGATGTCGTCTAGGTAGACTACCACAGAAACGTCCAAGAGGTCGGCAAAGATTGTGTTGACGAATCGCTGGAAAGCCACAGGTGCATTTGTGAGACCAAATGGCATGACAAGCCACTCATAGGAACCATAGCGCATGCAGAAGGAGGTCTTCCATTTGTCGCCTGCTGCAATGCGAACCAGGTGGTAAGCATGCCGGAGGTCGAGTCTGGTGTAGACCGTGGCATGGCTAGGTGCGTCAAGGAGGTCGGAGATGTGGGGAAGTGGGTAGCGATCCATTTTGGTGATCTTGTTTAGCCCTCGGAAGTCGACGCAAATACGGAGGGATCCGTCCTTCTTGTGGACAAAGAGGACCGGTGCTGCGTGAGCAGAAGTAGCAGGGCGAATGAACCCGGAGGCCAGGTGTTCATCTAAGAACGCCTGGAGGGCCTCGAGTTCCGAAGTAGAGAGAGAGTACATGGTACCCAAGGGTGGTGAAGTGCCTTCCTCAAGGTCAATCTTTAGGTCATGCTCACGGTGCGGTGCCAGCGTCGAGGCTTTGCTCTTACTGAACACATCCGCGAACTCGTGATACTCCTTCGGAACGGCCAAGAGGTCAACAGAATCGGTGTGGGATGAGGCAGCCCTCAAGCGGCTTTCCTCGGAAGGGATGGTTAGGCTGAAGGATACCGATCCTTCAAGTCGACAAGCTTTTGCAAATGCATAACGGCTGACGAACTTGATAGATGGTAACGGAGGAGTAACAGCCTGTGACTGAGGTGCTGGCGAAACATCAGATGGTTGGATGTCGGACGACGGCAGTGGTGCCGGAGACGACGGGGGAGAGCTCGGAGTAACTGTCTTGGTAGGTTCGGAAGTTCGGAACGTAATACTGCTTGAGACCCAGTCAATCAACGGATTGTAGCAGGTAAGCCAGTTGTGTCCTAGGACTAGGGAACATGATCCATCCAGCGATGTGACAAAGAAAGTCGTGGGGGTGATGTTTCTGGAAGCGAAGTGGAGGGGAATATCAACGGCATGGGTTATGATTGAGTTGGTGCTACCGTTGAATAGGCATAGTTGTAGGGGTTTAATCTGGTATGTCTTCAAGGCCAACTTTTTTTACAAATGTGTCGTCAATGAAGCAGTCCGAAGACCCAGAATCTACGAGTGCAGGTATGTTCTCATAGGAGCGGAAAAGTTTATTTTGTGTCCCAATATTGGACAGAGGAGAAACAGGGGAAGAGAAAGAAGAGAAGCGGAGAGAGGTGGATCAATCTATGGAAGTAGTCAGAGGGGGTGGAGGAGAGAGTGGTACATCAGCAACACTATCTACAACAGGTAGAACATTAACCGAAGGGTCAACATTAAGAGGAGAAAATAGACCATTTGAAAGAGAAAAGGAAACGGGAATGTGGAGGGAGGATAAGTCGGAAATGGAAGACACGTTTAAATGCACTTCTTTGAGTGCACGGAAGGAAGGATCGCAACCCCCAGTCCCTGCAGAGTCCACAGGGGTGCGGACTAATTTTTTGCTTCTGCATGCGGAAGCAGATCCTTGCTCCTCAGTCTGGGCCGAACGGGCCTTAGACGCATGAGAAGAAGACTTGGGACAGTCCTTGACCATGTGGCCAGACTGACCATAGAACATACAAAGTTTCTCATCGAGATGACGCTTACGCTCTTGTGGCGTGAGCTTGCCATTGTCTCCGAGTTTAGACGAGAGGTCCGGTTTAGCGGAGCTGGCCTTGGACTTTTTATTGTCCTTTGGAAGCCTACTACCGGAAGCGGAGTTGAAAGAGGAGGAGGAAGGGACAGGGTCGGAACAAGAAGTGGCAGTGGACTTGTCGAAAACGTTAGAGGAAGAGGGTTTTGCGTGATGTGTAACTTCTGATTTACGCTCCCAATAGTGCGCATCGAGAGTTTGGGACAGGGTGCAAAGTTCAGAGAGAGTAGAGGGTTTACCTACTCTGGCAATATCGTCCTTGATATGTTCCGGCAATCCGTTGTAGAAAAAACGACGAAGTGCGGCTTCTCCGTAACTGTGAAGTTGAGAGGCATGTCGGTTGAACTTGACGACGTATTTATTGATGTGGTGCCCATCCTTCATGTCCAGGGTCATCAGTTGAACCTCGGTGTCGCCCACAGGATCGTGAGGGCCGAAGTTAGTTTGAAGTTCATTAACAAACTCTTGATAGTCATTCATCCATCATGGACGAAGCGTGGAATTCTGGTCGAATAACAGATCCGGCTCGAACCAATCAAGGGCCATTCCCTTGATGTTACGGGGATGGGGGAAATTCCCCATTCCTCGATCCGTTCTTATAGTGGGAAGACGAGGGTCATGTCTGGTTTGTACCATAACTGGAAGTGTAATCGATGAGTGATCCCAGTCTGACCTGGGAGTGGGCGATCGAATTCCCATCGATCGCGATGGGTGATGTAGTGAGCTATTAAGGGATTGATGATTGAGAGTCGGAGATATCAGGACAGATGGGTCAGCCACGGATACTTGGCGCTCCTCAATGGAGCGTACCGTGTGCGAGGTCACGACTGGTGAGATGGGCGAGAGCTTCGCGTAGTTGCCATCGGGTACTTGGCGTTCGCAGTGCGAACGTACCGGTAGCAGGTTGATATCGTAGGCGTGCAATGAGGGCTGACTATTAGGGCCTTCGGTGACTTGGCGTTCCCAAAGGGAACGTACCGTTGGCGGGGACATATGATGACTGGCAAAGGAAGAAACAGACGGTGGATGGGCGGCTACTTGGCGTTCGCGTAGCGAACGTGCCGGCATCGAGGGCAAGTGGGCCTCATAGTGTTCACGATCACCCTGATCGTGATGGGACGTCGTATGTTGAGTACTGGGGGGAGAGCGGAGTGATGAAGACCCATAGGGTACAGGTTCAATAGGACGATACACACGTCGAGAGTCTTCGACTCTCGACTTCGAGTTCTCGCGGCGAGGGCCGTTAGAGGACTCGATATAACCCGACTTATAAGACATAGTGAGAGTTGTACAGTCACACAGGTTCAGTTGAGTCACAGGGAGGGTTGTTACAGAAGACGGTACACGAGACAGTTGTAGAGCAGTTGTTAGTTAGTTAGCGGGAACCGCCTTCGGCGGTTTCCGTACATGACGCGTGACTATCTACAAATGGTAAGGTCGCGGGAAATCCCGCGAAACACAAACAACCTCGGCCAGCACCAAAACCCCAATGGGGAAAGCTTTGCACGAGGGGGGGGAAAGGGGTAGAACGGGTAAGGAGGATAGGGTAGCGGGATAGAGGACGGAAAGGAGAAAGAGGGGAGGAGCAATAGAGAGGGGAAGTCTTTGACCATGCGACGGATATGGTCGTTGGAGACTCCGTATCCGTAACACTTGAGGTAGGACTGCGCAAATATGACTTTAGCATGGTTGCTAGCAAAAGTGAGGGGATGGTCCTGGAAATTGAGCCCGCATTGGACCAAGAATACTCGGAGTTCTCAGGGATCCTTTCCATCGAACTGTTCGGGTTTGCGGACCTTGGTGTCAGGGACAGCTCCGAAAGCGGCGAGGTCCCGGGGTGCGGGACTTGGGGGGACGGATAGCGGCTATGCGTAGCAGTGATCCCGTCGCAGGGTGAGCGTCCCCGACCACTTAGTCTGAAGTGGAAATGTGAGAAGAAGGCTACTTCTGTCACGACCGACAAATCCCGGGGCTCCGTCAGCGGCAAACCAATGCCGATAGGCGAATCTGCCGACCCGAAACCCATCCTAACCAGCCCCCAACCCCATGTCTGGCCCCCTGCCTTACTGTGTGAGACTTGGCCAAGAATCAGAACCTAGACCCTGCCGGTATTCCGACCTTACCTCCAGTTCCTGAGCCCTTGGCGCTCCTGGCATTCAGTCATGCCTGCCTTGTCTCCATCTGAACCACACTCATCGCTTCCCGCTATGTGGTCACAGCCATGCCCCGCTTCCGTGCATTCCGCACCCTCTGCCCACTCCGCACCCTCTGCCCACTCCGCACCCTCTGCCCACTCCGCACCCTCTGCCCACCTCTGTACCTCTGTTGGCCTTCATGCTGTCCTTGTGTGACAGTGCTGGCAGATCAACCTCTGTTCGCGGACTTGTGTCGGCACCGCACCGACCCCGCTTATTTGCGGACTTGTATCGGCGCCGCGCGCTGACCTCCGCTTTCCCTCTGGCCATTTGTCACTTGGCAGCTTATCATTCATTCCTTGCTGAGTGCCATTTATTGTTTGCTTCCCTGCCAATATCGGCATTTGATCCCCTCTTTATTGGCACTAGGTTATTGATCTCATTCAGTTATTCATCAATAACCCTTGCCACTTATTGTTTAGTGATCTGTTCCTCGTTTCCAGTTCCCGGGCTCTTGTCCTTATTTAGTTTGACAATCCCCGCTTATCTCCGTGCCGGACCGCGCCGGACTGACCAGCCTTTCTATATTCCCTCTTGCCTATTTATCTACCTTGTAAATACTTTCGGGGACCCCAGTCTGAAATCAACTAGAGTACCCCCCTGTCTGTTCTGAGTCTCTTCTTCTGCAAAGGGGCTTCCCCCCTCTGAGTCCGTGCTCGCGGAGTCCGCGCTCCTCCTACAGGTCCGCTCCACCCGCAAGTCTTGTTTGAAGTCCGCTGTGAGTGTCAATCCATAAATACGGGATCTCCCCCAAACGTCAAGCTCAGGGCACAGCGCTCCACCTGAGTCGCTGAGGCCGCGATCCCACTCTGCTAACCTTGAACAGCGCTTCCGGACGCGCCGCATATTTCCGCCTGCATATCCGCGCGCGCGCTCCAACAGACCTCTGCCACAATCTCCGACCCCGACTCAGACAGAACCCAATCCATCGTCTATCTGTCTTCTGACAGTCTGCCAGACTCCAACAATATTCCCAGTCTCTGACAGCATCCCAGATCTCTGACAGTATTCCGACTCCGACAAGAATCCCGATTCTGACAACTTCTTCGGTTCCCACTCCAGGTGTTATTATATACAAGCGGTAATGGTCACGTGGGGTGCGCCACGTCACCCTTGCACACAGCCACGGCTCTCCGGGTGCTTCCGCGGAAGATCCCGAGAGGGCCTGCTGTGGGTGCAAGGCGAGTGCAGCGGCGGTGGCGGTGGTATAGGGATGTAGGATACAGGAGGGGAGATGGGCGTGTGCGCCGGTGATACATTGAGCAGGGGGAAAGGTGGTCCATGTAAGAGAAAGAGGGAAAGAAAGAAAGGAGGAAAGGAGAACAGGAGAAAGGAAGAGGGAAAGGAAGGAGAGGCGGTGCGGAGCGGGGAAGCGGAGTGGGGATTGGGCAGGGCATGTCGGGGCATGCCCTGACACTTGGTCTGGAGAGCAGAAGATTGTCGTCATCGTCGTTGTAGGTGGGATAATCGCCCACGCGCAGAGCCGGCTCGGATACCCGCTTCCAACATTCAGAAACCACTTCCATTCACATGACAACCTGATATGAATTTGGTATCCAAAAATATTCCTAATTCGTACGATTCTGACGATACCAAGAACGTCCCAATCGGTGGAGATTTGATGGAGTTCCGTGTTGGAGAAGTTAGGCACAGCAGGTCACGGGCATGTGCGGGCGTGGGAATCTCAGGCAGCAACCCAGAATTCCAGCCTCACTCGTTCCCACGGCGTCTAATAAATTGGTAAAAATGCTCATTGGCTGCGTGAGAGTTATCTCCGGCTACATTTCCAATTTAGGCTCTTAATCCCGTAAATCCATTGAGATATCGCTAATTTTCTCTTATTTTCATATTTCACCATCATTTCAGTTATTGATTGATATTCTTTTATTGATACTGTTACCCTTTTCTATTATTTCGCCTAATAAGGTATCCAGGTGCCATATGGTACCAATATTCCCCATCTATTATTTCTAAAAATAATTATTTCTTATAATCCTGTACATACCGGATTTTGGAATAGAAGTTCTCCCCTCCCCCAAAATTCTCTAGGACGCGCTAGAGAGGGTGTGAGTGTGTGGAATTCCAACAGTAGGAATAAGGGCAGTGATCTAGCTCACAACGAGTGAGTAGTGGACACTGAGCCCGGACCTTGCGGAAATCCTGGAGAACCCACTGCGGAGTTAAGGATCGAGAGTGTAGCGAAGTTTAGTCAAGAAAGTAGAGTTTAGGGAGAGTTGTCCCCCATGAGCTTGGTTGGCATAGAGAGCCGCGAGCCCTCTTTCATCGTCGTCCGGTGTGATGAGCCAGACTGGCAATGGCTTGGGCCAATTGTGCAATAGCCACGTTGGAGGTGGGTTCGGCATCATCGGTGGTTGGGACAGTGGGGATGGGAGGATCAGCAGGAGGAGGATCGATGAAGTCGGGGACCTCGGAACCGAGTCCAAAGAAGTGGATGGGGTCTATGGGTTGTTCTGTGGTGTCTCCGAAGTCGGAATCTGCAACTGGTGATCGATTCCTAACAGGGCGCATGATCGGAGTCGATGGGAGAGGGGTTTCAAGGTTAGAAAAGCTTCGAAACTCAACTGGGTTTCTCGCCAATCGACTAGGACCAGGCTGAGAGGGTTCTGGGGAAGGTGAGGCAGAGTTGGGAACTAATGTGCGTAGTTGCGACCGAGTGCGAAGGACTTTTGGTGCCATACAAGATGTGTACTAGTCAGGGAGTAATAAAATACTGTCAGAGACCAGATTCGAGACGAGGGAGAGTCTCCGTGGTGGAGGGCTTTGGCCTCAGCGACTTATGCCAAGAGCGCTGTGCCTAGTGACACGTCCGTGCCCTAACTTACTGACTGGCAATCAGAACTGAAGGGGGGTAACTCTAGTCGATTTTATTACTGGAGTGTAACCTATGTACAAGTTGGATATATATATGGTTACAGCGAAGACGGGTCCGCAAATGGCAGAGCCAAATGGAGCGGAGCTAATGGGGTAAACATTAGCCAACTGAATATTACCGACGAGTCGGGTTGCAGGGTTAGCGGAAAGGCAGGTGATAACCCAGAAATGGAAAGGAGGGATAGGCCCAAAGGTGGGCTCTGCAGGGCAGGCAAGTGTATTGCCCAGCGGAGGTGGGAGTGTGCTAGCGGACATCAGAGCTGTCCGGAAGTCTTCGGGGCTCCGTACTTAGGGAGGCATAGGTAATAAATTGAAATGAGGGGGTGGTGACCATCGAGGGGTACCGAGAGGATTGCGGAATACAGGAGCTCCGAGGTTAGTGAGGAAGGAGCGGAGGTAGACTGGAGGGATCGGAGGGACCGGAAGTCGATGGCTGGGGATGGATATGACACCTCCCTCTCAAACACCTCAAGCCTGGCTTGCTGGCAGAGACTCCCAAGAGAGGAGAGGAGGTCGAACCCTTACCCCGGGTCCAGAAGGGCTGTTAGACACTGGTCCGGGGTCGGCACCGAAGGTCGCCTATGCGGGCCGCTATAGGCCGCGATGGCCGTGATGCCACGAACAAGGCCTGGGGGTAGGGCATTTGGCCTCAGCAACTCTAAAGGGAGTGCTGTGCCCCCTAGCTGTCTCTTGGCCCTCATTTCGGACTCACTGGGGTTGCCTTGTTGGGGTCAGGACTTAGGGGTCGTGGTCATATCGATATTAGAGCTAAGGTACAATAAAGTATCATACAGGATATATATAGGAAGAAGAAATGAATGGAAGCGGACCCGGGCCAGAGGCCGAAGGGTCCGGAAGCAAACAAGAAGAAGGAGTGGGGTTGGCCGCATAGCGGCTGGCAATGACCGAGGGTCAAAACAAACAATAACAGATAAATAAAGGAAAGAGCGTAGGGCCGCGATAGCGGCGATGGTATCATAGCGGCGCTAGACTCGGAGTTGGGCCGGAGTCGGGCGCAGGGATGATAGCGGCCCTGTAGGGGCCAAGTGGGCAGGGTAGAGGAGTCGTGCTGGGCACGGTGCCGGAGGCGGACTCGGGGTGGGAAGGTTGGTGTGGCTGTGGGGGACTCGGCCAGGTGCAGGGGAGCCTAGGGGCAAGCAGGGGAGTGAGCAGGGAGTCCTCAGGGAGGATAGGGCTGAGGTTGGGGCTCGCACTCACGCTCGCATAGCGGGGATGGGCTCGGGCAGCATCGGGACGGCGGCTAACGGGCCGGAATGCACGGCCGTGACAAGGGCGCGCGTAGCAAACCATCCCAATCAACCATGCTGGCATATGCAAGATGAGTCATATAACTCTGGGGGCAACTTGTACCATCTGGAGGTCCACAGCCATGGAAGATCTTCCCATCGGGAAGCCTCCTGAGACTCGCTAGTTCAGAGGGAACCTCGAACGAATTCTAGATCCCCGAGTGCAAGAGGCCCCTCATTGAGCTTAGTGCCATATCGATCCCCTTCGACGTCCTCAGCTCCGCGCGCAGCCCCTGTCACCCTGCCAGTGAATCCCACCTGGGTAGTGGACAGCGGCTCAAACATGGCCGTACCTGCATTTGTGGTCAATCTGGCCGCACCTCCTCCCCAGGCCCCGTATCCGGTGCCGCCTTCTTACCATCACGGAAATGTGCCATCTTCCTACGCATCCTCATCACATCCACATGATGATCCCTACAATCACCCTTCCATTCGGCGCCATTCACGATCTAGGAGCCATTCCCCTCATCGAGACGATTGTCAATGGCGTGGCCCTCATCGTCCCCACACAGTCGGTAGAGACTGGGGGGTGATGTTATAAGAATGGAGTCTCTCGCGACCGTGTCGACTGAACGTCAACCACAGCAGGTCCTCCTTCTCCACATCCTCCCATCTCTTTCTTACATTCTCCCCGCTTCCCCCCCCTTCTCATACACTCACTCCGTGCTAAGCTTTCCCTTATTGGGTTTTGGTGCTGGCCAGATTATTTATTCTATTTCGCAAGATTTCTCGTGATCATTCTTATTCAATAGTTAGCATCACATTCATGTACAGCTACAGCTGAAAAAGATGGAACTTAACAAATAACACACCCTCACCTTCTGTGCAACAACTGTAAACCTCCTTGTGCCAACACTGTAACGTCTGTGTAAGATTGTATATGTCTTGGTCACCATCTATTTGGGTCATCCCTACTGAGGTTGACAACTCTAGCCATGGATCGTTAAGTTTGTGCATGACTCAGCTCAGGTATGTGCGAACACCTTCTGTTACAACTCACATCGCTCGCCCAGGTACCGGGCCCCCACCCACCCCACCCCATGGTGAGAATCTGATTCACTCTATGGACGGATTAGTATTTGATACAAGTCCATTCCCTTCATCGCCAGTATGCTCTTGTGAGCACCCAGTAGCTGCCGATCCCACCACATGTTGTTCGACCTATGATTGACTAACCCCTCCCAGTACACTCATACGAGTGCCAAGTACCCGTTGACACGAGCACAGACTGTTTGCCAAATGAATGGTCTCATACCCCATTGCCGGTATGCCCATCTGGGTGCCAAGTATCCATCAACCCAGCCTCAAGTAGCTCCCTCAAGGAGCTGGAATCTCATTCGTTGCTGGTACGCCCATCTGGGTGCCAAGTACCCATCAACCAAATCTCAGGAAGCTCCCTCAAGGAGCTGTTATATCACTCACTACCAGTACGCTCCCTCGAGCGCCAAGTACCTGCTAGCCCTTTGTCCTCGACTGGTCCAGTTCTGGATATCCCCTTTGCCTGTGATCCTATACACCTGCACATGGTACACTCATGTAACGAGTGCCAAGTATCTGTTGTAGCAGACTCCCATTCACTGCGAGGTCCCAGCTTTCTGTCAAAAGCTCCAAGGCTATCGGACAATACTCATTACATGACTAGGCCACCCTACATACATGAGGTCGACGATTCTAAGTCATCTATAAGGATGGAAAGAAATGGATTACCCATAACCCATTTCTTTAACACTTGGTTATCACACCACAGGAGAAAAGTGAGCAATCCTGAACCTGCTAGATAACTAGCACGCACTCTAAGCAATAGAAAGAGCAGTTTGGTCACTCCTGTATTGAGTAACATTTATTGTGGAATTATTTTATTAGTAGTTTTCCTTCAGTAAATTATCAGGAAAATCAAGTCCTACTGAAAAGTGGTAAATCTAGGTGTAATATTGACTAGAAATCTTAGTAAAGTCAATATAGAATTTTATCCGTAGACGATCTATACATTAGGTGAGATCGTTGGGGGGTGTTTATTGTTGTTTAGACAGTGAACAATTATATATTTGGCAACCAAAACACAGTCAGTATGCAAATCAGCACAAACTCTAATATTGTTATTGGATGTAGGAAACTGGTTACATAAGGTGATCCAGCTCCACTCCTTCACCACTCATTTCTGATGTCCTCATCCGCCTCCGCAATGCCAGATACTTCTCAGCACTAGACCTGCACTGGAGGTTCAACAATGTCCGAATCAAGGACAGTGACGAGTGGAAGGCCATGTGTGTGACCAACCAGGGGCTGTTTGAGCCCATGGTGATGTTCTTTGGGCTATGCAACTCACCTGCAACCTTCCAAACCATGATGAACGACATCCTCCGGGATTTCATTGACCAGGAGGTTGTCATCTGTTACATGGATGACATCCTCATTTTCACAACTACCCTAGAGGAGCACCAGAGGGTGGTCCAAGAGGTCCTGGAGATGCTGCAAAGGAGGAAGCTCTTCCTGAAGCCAGAGAAGTGCAAGTTCGAGCAGATGCAGATCGAGTACCTCGGACTTGTCATCTCTGAAGGAAGTGTCACGATGGACCCTGTGAAGTCCTTGACTGGCCCACCCCAACCAAGGTAAAGGAAGTACAGTCCTTCCTAGGGTTTGTGAACTTCTACTGCCGGTTCATCAAAGACTTCTCTGAGAAGGCCTGCCCACTTCATGTGCTCACCTGGAAAACCAAGGTCTGGAACTGGGGCCTGGATGAAGACCACCCCTTCCATGCCCTTAAGGAAGCCGTCACTACTGCCCCTGTCCTCTCCTTCCCCACTGATTCTGGCCACTTCAGGCTCGAGTGCAACACCTCCAACTTTGCAACCAGTGCAGTTCTCTCCCAGCTCCAGTTGGACGGGGAGTCCCACCTGGTAGCGTTCATGTCCAAAAGCTTCACAGACATGGAATGCAACTATGAGGTATACAACAAGGAGAAGGTCAAGGTCTACATGGACCACTGCAACCTGGGGTACTTCTGCATGGCCCAGAGGCTGAACCGACACCAAGCATGGTGGTCCCTCTTCCTCTCCTGCTTTTACTTCACCCTCATCCACTGCCCAGGGAAACTCATGGGGAAACCAGACACGCTCTCATGATGTGCTGACCACCTGAAGGGGAGAGATGACAATGAAGGGCTGACACTCCTCCAGCCAGGCTGGTTTGAGGCTCATGCGACAGAGGCAGTCTCAGTGGAGGGTGAGGAAGCAGATATTCTGGAGAGGATATGAGAAGTGAAGGATCATGATGAACAGGTGGTGAAGGCCATGAGGGAATTGGGAGAGGGGATGCTGAGGTTGGACAAGTGGGAAAAACAGGGAGAGTTGGTCCTCTACTGGTGCCACAATCTGGTATGGCTACACCATGACGTGCTGAAGGAGAGAACAAAGGAAGGTCAGTTGGGAGGTTCAAAAGAGATCACCACCAAGCTGTTCCCTGGTTCTTTAGTTAGGATGGGGAAGTGTACTAGTAATATTTGTTGTAATTATAGTACCAATCCGAGTGTTTTGGCTAATTCTATTTTATGGGTTAGTTTAAAAGTTTCTGAGAATTGACTTACAGATAAACAAAGCCCTGCAGAGCTGTTCCTCTATTGTAATTCCTCAATTTGTCTGGGTGTAATTTGTTTAATTTGGATTTTAACTTGAATTAAATCTTTTACTTGGTGAATTTTCAAAGACTTTACTCAGTTATTGGGTTTAGATTGTGTCTGAAGTGTCCCTTGACCTTGTCTTATTTTTGTCTTATTTTTATTGCTTGTTTTAACAGTAGCAAAATAACTGTTTTGTGTTTACACTTTGGAATTTGGAGTGTTAACCAGCTCTCCTGTTGAAATATTTACTTAATATTCCTCTCCCTAATTGCTGCCTTTTACTACAGTGGTAATCTTAACTGTATATCACTTTTTTGCACTGGAGTGACAACCAGAAATGCTTGAGAAAAATAATACTCTATTTTCTTACTTCTCTAAGGGGGGGCGAAAAGTCTCAGAAAGGGTCTCCCTTTTATACTCCTTGGGTTGCCTTCCTTTTTCACACTCTACCTCGTATTTACAGGATTTATTTACATTGTATTTTCCTCAAACTGAATAAAATGAATTTTTCATGCTATAGTTCTACTGCGCTCAGCTGCACTGAACTGTGGCTCTACTGTGGTCAGACTGTGCCTAGAATCCTTATTGTCCTTCCTCACCTAAGCTGTTTTAATGGTTTAATTAGAACTTGACTGTGCTGCATTTGTCACAGTTTTCTATTTCAAATTCCTCTTATTTACCATTTAGTTTGCTATGACTTGGTCATTCTGAATTCAAACTTCGCTTTACTATGCATATGGCTGCACTGAGACCTTTAGCTGATTTATTCTATTTTTATCCAGTGACATTTAGTTGAAATGAGACTTGAAATGATAAATGAGTGGATTATTCAGGTTTAGAACTGAAAGAAAAAGTTGCTAATAGTCAAGAATTGATCAAATGAATGTGTTATAGCTCTCTGCTTCATTAGTATATCATTCCCTAAAATTCCCACCATGGTCCATCATAGTTTAGTGGATTTTGTGGATTTCATCCATCTCCCCTGATTCCCCTTTGTATTATTGCATCCTAGTCCTTCATTGTATTGTTCATTGTTATAATGGGTCGTCCTCGAAGATATCATATTTTTATGTATTTTATTTGGGGCTCTGGACCTCTAGAAGCTGTCTTCCCATGCATTTTCAGGTTTCTAACTTCATGTCCTTGTATCTCATTCATTTCTGAATGGTTTTTCATGTTCTTGGCTTCATAAATTTCCATTTATTTCCACTTTTCCAATGGTACTAAAGTTGTACTCTATTTCTTGGTATTCATTGAGTTAGCAAAAGTTTGCATGCACATTCAGTAATCACATGCATTGTTCTTGTACTCGTTCTTATGCAGGCACCATTTCTGTTTAATTGTTCAGAATTTATTGTATGCATGGTGTAGGAGAAATAATGGTCACACTATGGAAACCCATTATGGAAATATGCCAGATAAATCACAAAACCCCATACGACAAGTAGATATGAGAAAATAGAAGGACCTGAATTTTAATGAATTTTAACAAATTTTTACGAATTATTACGACTATATGCAATAAATTGAAAGAAAGAAAATTAGCAAAAATACTTCAAGCTTAGCATCAACAAGACGGAATTCTCAGGGGAATTTATAGCAAATATTAAACAAAGAATTAGGACAATCGACCAAGATTTGACTATAAAAACAATCAGAGAACCTCCATGGAAACTACTTTCCCACGTCTGCACACATAGCCAAGGATGGAAGTACCATGGAACAAGGATTCCTCAGGAACTAATGCAAAGTTCAAAGTCGTGTTTATAATAGGAAATGTAGATGTCCTCCAAATGGCCCCAATGAAAGTAATTATGGGGAAAACTACCCATAAATGACGGAGATATGACTAAAACTCCTGGAAAACAAGGACAACATTTAAAAAGCAAGCGCGAAGAATAACCAGTAACGACAGAGACGAGCTTGATAGCCCATTAGAAAGGAAGGGATCTAATCTTAATCCACCCAAATTTTCATAATAAAAGGATCACGCATTAATGAGATATCCAATAATGGGAATAGCGACATCAAATGTCCAAGCTCAGGGAAAAGACGATGTTTACGTAGGATCCATGATTAAAACATACAACGAAATTTACACGGAAATTATGAAAAATCGGAAACTATAGTTATGCAAATTTTCAGCCCAAACGGTCCAGCCGTTGTAAAGTTATACCAATGATGGGAATATAGAAATCCGCATCATGTTTAATGACACGTGAGGGTGGCAATGTGAAGGGAACTGGCCATCGGAACCAAGATCTGCACTTCGGCAGATCATGAAGACCAATTTCTGTCCAAATAAGGAAGAGCCTGGTCAAAACAAACCATGGAAAGTGCAAAACAACCTTAGTGTCAGGGCCCGGCCTCTGTCTGGGGGCGGCCCTACCTCAGAGCTGGACACTTGCAGTGTCCCAGGCAGCCAGGTACTGGATCCTATCCCAAGCTCCTCAAACTCACTAAGTGGGGATTGAGTTGTCATGTATTATGGAAGGTAGCTACAACTTGCCTAAGTGGGGATTGAGTTGAGAAGAAGGGTAAGTTTCCCTATTCCCCACTTGGCTGCTATAAAAGGGAAATGTACTGTACAGTTTGTAACATGACTATGGGTAGAAGCCGAGCATGTTCCCGCGATGCGGAAAAGGTGTCACATGGGTTAAGGCAAGTTGCTCGCCTTGACCCACATGATTTTTCCCATGGGTTCACATGTGGGCTGTAGTTGTGAGAGGTGTGTAAAGATGGGAGGATGAGGGAAGTGGGGGGAGGTCAGGGAAGGTGGTTCTGGGGTTGTATGGTCAGGTGTGGTTGCCCTGACACTTAGATTATGAGGGAAAAATCTGAAATAAATCATGGAAGCCCATATGAAGGATACAAACACCTGCGCATACCATAAATCCTGAACAATTAAACAGAAATGGTGCCTGCATACAAACGACTACGGGAACGATGCACGTGATTACCGAATGTGCATGCAAACTTTTGCTAACTGACAAATACCAGGAAATAGAACACAACTTTAGTACCATTGAAAAGTTGGGAATAAATGAAAATTTATGATACCAAGAACGTGAAAAACTATCCAGAAATGAATGAGATACAAGGACATGAAGTTAGAAACCTGAAAATGCATGGGAAGACAGCTTCAAGAGGTCCAGAGCCCTAAATAAAATACATAAAAATATGATATCTTCGAGGACGACCTACTATAACAACGAACAATACATATGAAGGATTAGGATGTGATAATACAAAGGGGAATCAGGGAAGATGAACGAAATCCACGAAATCCACTAAACTATGACAGACCATGGTGGGAATTTTAGGGAACGATATTCTAATGAAGTGGAGAGCTATAATACATTCGTTTGAGTAATTCTTTACCACTAGCAACTTTTTCTTTCAGTTTTAAACCTGAATAATTCACTCATTTACCATTTTAAGTCTCATTTTAACTAAATGTCACTGGATAAAAATGGAATAAATCAGCTAAAGGTCTCAGCGCAGCCATACGCATAGTAATGCGAAGCTTAAATTCAGAATCACTGAGTCATAGCGAACTTAATGGTAAATATGAGGAATTTGAAATAGTGAACTGCGACAAATGCAGCGCAGTCAAGTTCTAATTAACCATTACAATAGCTTAGGCGAGGAAGGACAATAAGGATTCTAGGTGCAGTCTGACTGCAGTAGAGCCACAGTTCAGCACAGCAGAGTGCAGTAGAACTATAGTGTGAAATTTTCATTTTTATATTCAGTTTGAGAAAAATACACTGTAAATAAATCCTGTAAAAATGAGGTAGAGTATGGTGACCCAAGGAGTATAAAAGGGAGACCCTTTCTGCAACTTTTCACCCCCCCCCCCAGAGAAGTAAGAAAATAGAGTATTATTTTTCTCAAGCATTTCTAGTTGTCACTCCAGCATGAAAAAGTGATATACAGTTAAGATTGCCACTGTAGTAAAAGGCAGCAATTAAGGAGAGAAATATTAAGTAGATGTTTCAACAGGAGAGCTGGTTAACACTCCAGATTTCAAAGTGTAAACACAAAACAGTTACTTTGCTACTGTTAAAAAAAAGCAATAAAATAAGACAAAAATAAAACAAACTCAAGGGACACTCCAGACACAATCTAAATTGTCAGGATCCGGACCCCAGCTGGGAGTGGCCGGAGGGCGAGGCCGGGTGTGGAAGCTGGGGTACTCTCCCCAGGTGCTAACTCCTCGAAGTCGCTGAGGGGACTGGCCTCAGCCTTCACAGGGAATGAGCTGAGAAGAAGGGTAAGCTTCTCAGCCCCCTGTGAGGCCGACACAAAAGGACCCTAGGAACTATACAGTTCCTGCTTGCTGCCGACTGTCAGAGACCAGACTTGAGACGAAGGAATGTCTCCATAACGGAGGGCTTTGGCCTCAGCGACTTCTGCCAAGAGCGCTGTGCCTAGTGACACGTCCGTGCCCTAACTTACTGACTGGCACTTAGAACCTAGGGGGGGTAACTCTAGTTGATTTATCTGCTGGGGCGTAACCTATGTACAAGTGGTGTATATATATGGTTACAGCGGAGACGGTTCCGCAATTGGCGGAGCCGAACGGAGCGGAGCTAACGGGGTTAAGACATTAGCCGACTGAATATTACCGACGAGTCGGTTCACGGGGTTAGCGGAAAGGCAGGCGTTAACCCAGAAACGGAAAGGAGGGATAGGCCCAAAGGTGGGCTCTGCAGGGCAGGTGAGTGTATTGCCCAGCGGAGGCGGGAGTGTGCTAGCGGACGTCGGAGCTGTCCGGAAGTCTTCGGGGCTCCATACTTAGGGAGGCGTAGGTAATAAATTGAAATGAGGGGGTGGTGACCATCGAGGGGTACCGAGAGGTTTGCGGAATACGGGGGCTCCGAGGTTGGTGAGGGGGGAGCAGAGTTAGAACGGAGGGATCGGAGAGACCGGAAGTCGATGGCCGGGGATGGATATGACACCGACTTTCCATAGTGGGTTCGCGCGCGCGCGTCATTGTGTGAAACAGTGGGGGGAAGGATAAGGGGAATGGGGAAATGTGGGGAGAGGGTGGTTAGGAGAAGGGTGAGGGTGTCTGAGGGTGAGTGGGGTCAAGGGCTGTGCCCTGACATAAATCCATTAACTGAGTAGAATCTTTGAAACTTCACCAAGTAGAAGATTTAATTCAAGTTAAATTCCAAATTGAACAACACTACACAGAATTACACCTAGACAAATTAAGAAATTTCAATAAATTAGCCAAAACACTCGGATTGGTACTATATTTACAACAAATACTACTAGTACACTTCCCCATCCTAACTAAAGAACCAGGGAACAGCTTGGTGGTGGTCTCGTTTGAACCTCCCAACTGACCTTCCTTCATTTTCTCCTTCAGCGGTGTAGGAATATAAAAGTTACAACACTAAAACAACCAGAAACCATCACAAAAAATTGGATAAAAATCATACAACCTCCACGGACCAGAAATAAAAATAGGAATAAAATCATAACTCAACAAAATGAATTGAAATAAAATATCGGAAAAATAATAAAGAACAGAGTCGATGGATTGAGTATCTACGCGAACTTTCAAGTCTAGGGATTAAAAGATGGTTCAGAAAATGAAGAAAAACAGCAAATAAACTCACATGAAAACAAAAACAAGGTTTCCTGTATCAAATAAAATATTAGAAATTCGTGGTAACGTGGGAAAATAGTTTTACGAACGTACGAAACGAATGACAAAGAGAAATCGGAAGGAAATCAAGGCATTCATATAATGAAAAATGGTCGGGTACGAGGAAAAGATGAAAGAATTGGAAATATTTATATGAGGAAAATAGGGAAAAATATGAATCTTTGTCGATCTTAAAGAGTTGAAGTATAGGTCTGTGTACGAAAAGATTTCATGTTAAAATCTGAAGAATTGAGGGAGAAATGGATTTAACAAGATTAAAACACACTTGCAGAGAAGACTGGCTCAAACATCCTGAGTTTGTGGTAAAACGGATGAGCTAGAAATGCGAAACTAAAGAGTTTGAGTCCAGGAACAAGGCATAATTTATCCAGAATTAATCGTAGGAAAATGGATGAGCTAATGCCAAAGCAATCTGGAGAACCTCAAAATTAAAACTTGAAAAATTCATATCTTCATAAATAATCCTCGTAGTTTACTGTTGTTTATACCGACGGAAAGCTACACTCTTAAGCTAACAAATAACCCCATGACATGTGACCTAGAATAAAGTGAGTAAACAAGGGTAAACAAGGTCATGATGGGTGTTAGGCAATGCAATTGGCTAATTCCCACACCAAAACTTCCAGAAAGTTCTAGAAGCAGAATGGGATGCTGATCACTTACATAAGAGGATTGCTAAGCTCAATATAAGATTACTCAGCAATGTAAATAGTAAAGTGACATGTGAAAACAGAGCCCTTAGGAAAGGTATAAAAGACCGCATTTTCTGGTCTGACCCCTCTTCCTTCTTTACTCCTCTCCCCTACGTGCTCTGGCTCATAGGTCATAAGGTGTCCTAATAAAAATTAAGTTTTATTAGTATAAGTGTGCAGTTCAGATCACATCTGAGTAAAAGTGATCAACCCTCAGTAAAAAGTTAAGAAGAAGTTAAGAAATAGTGACGTTGAGTCAAGATGGTTGGAGTCGCTCCGAGTTAAAAGTGACAAGACAGAGGTGAAACGACTAAAAATAGTAGGTCTATAGCGCGATTTTCGTGTGGAACAATCAGGTAGACAAGTGAATTGAACCCTGAGAGTTACATAGACACACAAACAATTAGTAACACATACAAATATCAATACACAAAGCAACCAAAACGCTACAGTGGTTGAGTTAAAGTACCAATACTAACATATAAGTATCAGAAGAAAGAACAGCCTTTTATAGGATTTCTGTTCTCCTCCTTCAGTGGGTGTTTGTATCCTTAATACAGGCTTCCATGATTTATTTCAGATTTTTCCCTCATGTTCTAAGGTGTTTTTGCACTTTCTGTCCTTTGTTTTGACCGGGGTCTTCCTTATTTGGACAGAAATTGGTCTTCACAATCTGCCAAAGCATGGGTCTCGGTTCTGATGGCCAGTTCCCTTCGCATTGCCACCCTCATGTGTCTTTAAGCATGATGTGGATTTCTATATTCCCATCATTGGTGTAATTTCACAACGGTGGGACCGTTTGGGCTGAAACTTTGCATAACTATAGTTTCCAATTTATTATAATTTCCGTGTAAATTTCGTTGTGTGTTTTAAATATGGATCCTACGTGAACGTCGTCTTTACCCTGAGCCATGACTTTGATGTCACTCATCCCATTATTGAATATCTCATTGATGCACGAACCTTTTATTATGAAAATTTGGGTGGATTAAGATTAGATCCCTTCCTTTCCAATGGGCTATTAAGCTCGTCTCGGTCATTACTGCTTGTTCTTCATGCTTGCCTTTTAAACGTTGTCCTCATTTTCCGAGAGTTTTGGTCATATCTCCGTCGTTTATGGGTAGTTTTCCCTGAAATTACTTTCATTGGGTCCATTTGGGAGACATCTACATTCCCTATTATAAATACGACTTTTAATTTTGCATTGGTTACTAAGGAATCCTTGTTCCGTGGTACTTCCAGCCTTGGCTATGTGTGCAGGCATGGAAAGTACATAGTTTCTGTGGAGGTTCTCTGGTTAATTTTATAGTAAAATCTTGCTCAATTGACCTAGTTCCTTGTTTGATATTTGCTATAAATTCCCCCAAGCATTCCGTTTTGTTGGTGCTAAGCTTGAAGTATTTTTATTAATTTTCTTTCTTCCGATTTATCGTATGTAGTCGTAATAATTCGCAAAAATTCGTTAAAATTCAGGTTCTTCTATTTTCTGATATTTACTTGACGTATGGGGTTTTTTGTGGTTTATCTGACATATTTCCATAATGAGTTTCCATAGGGTGACCATTATTTCTCCTACAGCGGTTCACCCAGAAGTTACCACTTACCCTTGTAACTATATGTACCTTGTAATTACATATGGCTCAGGGTTCAGGGCTATTGCCCTGACATTCTCCCCCCTTGCATTGCATTTGCAATGCATACATGGTTAATGATAAAGAGAATAAAAAAAGAAAAAAGGAAGTCACACCGAGTTTGAAAATATCAATGAGTCTTTTATTATCGCCACTTTAAAGTGGATGATTTGTACATGTTGGCAAGAAAAATTGAGGGAATGAATGGGTGTGGGGCTGTCACTTTGAAGTGAACAGCGATACATGGGTATTGCAAAGGGGAGAAATGATCAAGAGAAGAAGTTTTTTCGAAAATAAATTTCAACCCAAGGACTATATGTCCTTGGTATTCCTCCTCACTTGTTCCATGAGGATTCATGTGTAAATGGTGTTTACACATGAGCGGTGGTGGATGTGGGTTTGGATGGAGTAGAAATTTCCGCAATTGTTACTTGCGATTCCTTGCATACAATATTGTGTGCGGGGCCTTGAGTTGGGGGAAGGTGTTTTCACGGGCACCTCAATGGCGTATTACTGTGTCACTTTCCCTTTCCTCAAGGGCAGAGTTATTGCCCCAGAGGAGGGTTTTCCTCTAGGTTGTTCATCTGGACATCCAATTGCTGCATTGGATGTGATGACATAGCTGTCAGGGACGGCTCTGAAGAGGCAGGGGTAGTGGCATAACGCTCAGCGTTAGCAGCCTGGACAGCGGCAGGGTGGTGAGACCGTATGGTGGGTAGCCCTCACTCGGGCTGGTGTCCCTGTGCAGCTTCTTAGGCTGAAGTGGGAATGTATTGTTATTAAGCTGGAAAGCTAAACTAGGTTGAAACACTTGCCTGAAGCGGGAATGAGAAGAAGGCTGCTTCTTCAGTCCTGCTTCGGCTAGGTTTAAATACATGCAAAAATGGGTCACGTGGAGGTGCCATGTCAACCTCAGACGAAGCCAGGTTGTCACAGGCAACTCCATGGTCTATCCTGGGTGTAAGAGAAGAGAAATACAAGTAGGGATGTGCAGCATGCTTGGCATTGCAGTACCCATGCAGGGTGCTCAGCGTCAGATGCATCCATGCTACAAATGTGGAAAAGGAAGAGGTCGTCCATATAAGGATAGAAAGGAGGGAGGGAGAGGAGGGGAAGAAGGGAAGGAGGAAGGAGAGAGAGGGAGAAAGAGAGGGTGGAGAGGGGTGCAGTGCAGCATGCCCTGACAGTAGCCTGAGCTACCATGTCGAGCTGTGGACTTGACGAGGTAGGCGCTTCCTGGGTGGGAGCGGTGTAGGAGAAATAATGGTCACCCTATGAAAACTCATTATGGAAATATGTCAGATAAACCACGAAAACCCCATACAACAAGTAGACATCAGAAAATAGAAGAACCTGAATTTTAACGAATTATTACAACTACATACAATAAATCGGAAGAAAGAAAATTAATAAAAAATACTTCAAGCTTAGCACCAACAAGACGGAATGCTCAGGGGAATTTATAGCGAATATTGAACAAGGAACTAGGACAATCGAGCAAGATTTGACTATAAAAACCAACCAGAGAACCTCCACAGAAACTACTTTCCCATGCCCACACTTGTAGTCGAGGCTGGAAGTACCACAGAACAAGGATTCCTTAGGAACCAATGCAAAATCCAAAGCCGTGTTCATAACAGGGAACGTAGATGTCTCCCAAATGGACCCAATGAAAGTAATTTCAGGGAAAACTACCCATAGATGATGGAGATATGACCAAAAGTCTTGGAAAATGAGGACAACGTTCAAAAGGAAAGCGCAAAGAACAAGCAGTAATGACCGAGACGAGCTTGATGGCCCACTAGAAAGGAAGGGATCTATTCTTAATCCACCCAAATTTTCATAATAAAAGGTTCATGCATCAATGAGATATTCATTAATGGGATGAGCAACATCAAAGTCACGGCTCAGGGTAAAGATGACGTTCACGCAAGATCCATATTTAAAACACATAACAAATTTTACATGGAAAATATCATAAATTGGAAACTATCGTTATGCAAAGTTTCAGCCCAAACGGTCCAGCCATTGTGAAGTTACACCAACAACGGGAATATAGAAATCTGCATCATGCTTAAAGACATGTGAGGGTGGCAATGCAAAGGGAACTGGCCATCGGAACTGAGATCTGCACTTCGGCAGATCACGAAGACCAATTTCTGTCCAAATAAGGAAGACCCCAGTCAAAACAAAGCATGGAAAGTACAAAACCACCTTAGATCATGGGGAAAAATCTGAAATAAATCATGGAAGCCTGTATTGAGGATACAAACACCTGCACATACAATAAACTCTGAACAATTAAACAGAAACGGTGCCCCCATACAAACAAGTACAGGAACAACACATGTGATTACTGAATGTGCACACAAACTTTTGCTAACTCGATGAATACTGAGAAATAGAGTACAACTTCAGTACCATTGGAAAGGTGGGAATTTATGATGCTCAGAACGTGAAAAACCATTCAGAAATGAATGAGATACAAGGACATGAAGTTAGTAACCTGAATACATGCAGGAAGACAGCTTCTAAAGGTCCTGAGCCCCAAATAGAATACATAAAAATATGATATCTTGAGGACGATGTAGGCAGGATAATCACCCACATGCAGCGCTGGCTCGGATACCCGTTTCCACGATTAGAAAACCCCTTTTATTCATGCGACGACTCGGTACGGAATTGGTATCTAAAAATAGTGCTAATTCGTACAATTCCGACGATATCAAGAACGTCCTAATCAGTGGAGATTTGACAGAGTTCTATGTTGGGCAAGTTAGGCATGGGCATGTGCGGGCATGGGAATCTCAAGTGGCAACCCAGAATTCCAGCCTCACTCATTCCCACATCGTCTATAAATTGGTAAAAATGTTTATCGGCTGTGTGAGAGTTATCTCCGGCTACATTTTCAATTTCGGCTCATAATTCTGTAAATCCGTTGAGATATCGCTTATTTTCTTTTATTTTCATATTTCACCATCATTTCAGTTATTGATTGATATTGTTTTATTGCTGCTGTTACCCTTTTTATTATTTCGCCTAATAAGGTACCCAGGTGCCATATGGTACCAATATTTCCCATCTATTCTTTCTAAAAATAATTATTAGATATAATCCTGTACATACCAGATTTGTGAAAAGAAGTTCTCCCCTCCCCCAAAATTCCTCTAAGGTGCTAGGATGCACTAGAGTGGGTGTGAGTGAGTGGAATTCCAACATTAGGAATAAGGGCAACTGTCTAGCCCACAACGAGTGGGTAGTAGATTAGTTGAGCCCGGACCTTGTGGAATCCTGGAGAACCCACATGGAGTTTAAGGATCGAGATAAGTCTAGTCAAGAGAGAAAGTAGAGGTTTAGGGAGAGTTTGGCCCCACGAGCTTAGTCGGCATCGAGAGCTGCAAGCCCTCTTGCAATGACCTATTATAACAATGAACAATACATATGAAGGACTAAGATGCAATAATACAAACGGGAATCAGGGGAGATGGATGAAATCCACTAAACTATGATGGACCATGGCAGGAATTTTAGGGAATGATATGCTAATGAAGCAGAGAGCTATAACACATTCATTTGATCAATTCTTGACTATTAGCAACTTTTTCTTTTGGTTCTGAACCTGAATAATTCACTCATTTATCATTTCAGGTCTCATTTCAACTAAATGTCACTGGATAAAAATAGAATAAATCAGCTGAAGGTCTCAGCACAGCCATACATGCAGTAAGGCGAAGTTTGAATTCAGAATGACCAAGTCATAGCAAACTAAATGGTAAATAAGAGGAATTTGAAATAGAAAACTGCAACAAATGCAGCACAGTCAAGTTCTAATTGAACCATTAAAATAGCTTAGGCGAGGAAGGACAATAAGGATTCTAGGCACAGTCTGACCGCAGTAGAGCTGCAGTTCAGTGCAGCTGAGCGCAGTAGGACTATAGCGTGAAAAATTCATTTTTATTCAGTTTGAGGAAAATACACTGTAAATAAATCCTGTAAATACGAGGTAGAGCATGAAAAAGGAAGGCAACCCAAGGAGTATAAAAGGGAGACCCTTTCTGCGACTTTCCCCCCCCCCCCCCCCCCTCAGAGAAGTAAGAAAATAGAGTATTATTTTTCTCAAGCATTTCTGGTTGTCACTCCAGTGCGAAAAAGTGATATACAGTTAAGATTGCCACTGTAGTAAAAGGCAGCAATTAGGGAGAGGAATATTCAGTAAATATTTCAACAGGAGAGCTGGTTAGCACTCCAGATTTCAAAGTGTAAACACAAAACAGTTATTTTGCTACTGTTAAAACAAGCAATAAAAATAAGACAAAAATAAGACAAGGTCAAGGGACACTTCAGACACGATCTAAACTCATTAATTGAGTAAAATCTTTGAAATTTCACCAAGTAAAAGATTTAATTCAAGTTAAAATCCAAATTAAACAATCCTACACAGAATTACACTGTTAGAACTGGGTGAGGGCGGACAATTCCAGAGGGGAACCGGCGACTTAGCAAGGAGGGACCTTGGCCTCAGCAACTTATGCGGAGTGCTGTGCCATTGCTGTTTGTCCATTTGGTCCTTAATTTCAGGGGCAGTGAGCAGGAAGTCTCTAGGGGGCATTTCAGGTCGATTTTAGACTGAAGGTCCAAAACAAGTATGTACAAGTGCCTGTATATAATAGGCACAAGGAAATCAAAGGGGGTCTGAAATGGAACAAAGGCATTGTAACGGGAGACAGAGAAGAGGGGGAGGGTGGTAGTGTGCACGAGTGTGGTTCATGGGGCCAGGTTTTGGTCCTGGGGCACTACCAAGTCTGCAAAAACCTCAAACAAACACTCACCATGATGAGAGGGGTCTTAGACGTGAGCAACTAGCTCAGAGGGGGCGTTAGGGTCGTGGATGGCATCTTTGCCACTTGGATGTAACTTCTGCTTATCCCTTCACGGGTCTATTCAGTACTAACTTGTTATGTACAAGCTGTTATCTAGTGTTTGAAATGGAATGAATGGCATGGGGGGATGTAAACGGGCCGTTAGGCAACCGTAAATGATGAATATCCCATTGGGAACAAAGAAACAATAAAAGAAAAATGAATGAATGGGGAATATGTGATAACGGGTCCGAAATGGAAATTGTGAAGGTTAACTCCGCAACACTTGGCCACAGCGCCCGCCTATCCTCTCGTCAGCAACCTCCTCGTCTCCAGCTTTCCAACGAGCCCCTATTCATCCCATTTGGTGCAGTAGTTCTTGAGATGTGGCCATTGACAGGTGCTGTCAAGACCATGTGAGACTCTACTCTGTGCTGAACCATCCGGGTATGAGATTGCCATTCTGGGAAATGCTCCGGGGGTGAAGAAGGATGGTAGAGCATCACTATCGGGTAGAAAAACGGCTGGGTTGTATGTGTGGGTATGGAGGTCTGGAGAGGGGGTGAAATTGGCGGCATGGTTGGGCATGGGAATTTTGCTTGGGGTTGTCAGGAATGATGGGGAAAATAAGGAAAAATAAGGAATGAGTGTATGGAGTGTTGGATAGTGTGGGGATAAGCAATGGAAGCGTCAGAGGGTATGTGGTGTATGTTGGTGGCCAAATTCCGCGGAATCCGACTTTTTGCGGTGCACAGAGTTGTCCCCACAACAGTGTCTGAACAGGAACAAAGGGATGATAGAAGTGGAGTGGCACTGAAAGGTCATAGGTTAGAACTTGTGGTGCATCCGAAAGGAGATAGGGAGGGCAAAGCCCAGAGGGGCAGGAGGATGAGGTGAAGTGGGGATGATGACTAACTGGCTAGAATGGAGAGAAGCAGCAGTCCAAATAAGGATGAGGGGAAAGCGCAAAAGATACATTACAAACAGCAAAAGTGCCAAGTATGATCCATGGAGCTTGGAGGTTGCAGAGCTTACAGAGGTTACGGAGGCGGGGTTGAAAGTCCGAGGAATGTTGGCAATGGTGTTTACATAGTATGAGGTCACCAATGCAATGGACTTACTGTAAGCCGAGGTGGAGTCAAAGTCCAAGGTCAGAACTATGATGGAATCTTGGAGCAAAGGTACAAGTGGTGTCTGAGTACAGGGTATGGGACAACAGCGGAAGGTCGTAACTTGCCGGAGGTTTGGTGGAAGAGGGTCAGAGGGAGGAGAGAGAAGAGAGGAGCAGGGAGAGGAGTGGAGGAGAGGAAAGGTGTCAGGTCCAAAGGTGAGTATCGGAGTGGATGGGAGTAGGGTAGGAGAGTGATGGAAGGGTGGAGGTGTCGTAAGGGGTAAGAGGAGGAGTGGTGTCAGGTCCGAAGGTGAATATCGGAACAGATGGCAGTAGGGTAGGACTCCGGAGGTGGTGAAGATGGGGGTCTGGGAGTCAGATCGGGATTGGGTATGTATGGATATGACAAGGGGTATCATGATTGACAGGTCTGTGAAAACAACTAGGGGAAAAAACTCAAGGTAACACTAAGTAATCTTCAATTTCTTGTCATGGTGGATTTCCCTAAGGGCCTCTGTTTCCCTTACCAGTCAAGTGGCCACTCACAACACACTAAGTACACAGACTTCAAAAATGGAGGGAGAGGGGGGAATCTCTGTTCCGTTTCAATCACTATGTACATATACCCATACACCAGACATACAACTTATTGAAAAAAGTCCGAAATATATGGGTTTGGCTGAGCTAAGCCTCCACCAACAATGGCGGTAAGGTTCGGCTGCCATTGGCTTAGAATAAAATCCCAAACAACAAAAGAAAATGAAAAGAAAAGCACAAACTTCCTCATACCACTCCAAACACTGCATCAAACTCCATCCCTTTATTCCATTCGACTCTCCTCATCCATAGCTATCTAACAATACTGATTTTGTGAAATTTGGTGGAGGAATGGGAATTCTCAGTCATGGAATATATATCTTGATTATCCATGCACAGGGAAACTTGGACCAAATAATATGCCATAATTCCAAGACTCCTCCAATGACTTCTTTAGCATTTGTATCATTTATCTAGCCCATATTCCCTTGGAATTTCGCTGAGACTAGCTTGCATGTGAGCATCCAAATAGTTCATATCGTCCCATGACTCCCATCATGCCTGATAATCAGAATATCTCCACAACCACTGAACCGATTAGGGTGAAATTCAACACTGAGACTTTGGACATTTTTCTGGATTTAATGACCTCAATATTGTCCTCTTCCGACAACTTTTGACCCTGCCCCCTTGGTCATGGTCAGGTGCATGGACTTTGCACATGAGGACTTCTCAGGTTGAATTTCTCCACCAAATCTCAACCAATTCCTTTGTGGAAAGGCTCTTTCGGTTCGTACGAAAACCGTCTTTCTTCTTTCTTATTACTTCCCTCTATAATTACTTTTTCCTAATAATGTACAAGGGTGGGGGCCCAATTTTGATGTATTTGCTGTGTAAGGTTCCATGAAATTGAGCACACCCGTTATGCACTCCTACAGCATCACCAAAGGCAGCGTCAACCCATGCTAGACATTCTGCATGGGTATCCAGACAGTCCAGCATTATCTGGATTAGGCAGTTGTTGACTATAAGCTGCTCAGTGACCAGCATAAGCTGTTGTATGGCAAGGGTTGTTTTGATGTCCATCCCCATCCTTTCGAGTGGGGGTGGGGGAGTGGCAGTCCCAAGTGCATTAGCTGCAATCGGAGAATCAGGTTGGATACCCTCTCCATTGGGAGGGGGTGGTTCTGGAGCAATGTGCCTGGAGGCACTCCTGTGGGAAGATCGATGGTTGAATTGTTATGATCCACCATCGTACTTTTGTTCATAGCCTCAACAACTATGGGATTGGGCCTGCAGATGAGTCTCCAGGGTCTCCAGGGTCTGGAGGGGGCAAGGTCGATGTGCCTGGTTCTGGCGCATCATTTGTGTTTGTGTCAGGTGGCTTGTCTATAGGCAGCACTGGATCTGGCGCCTGCTGACCTGATGCATCTGGGATGGGATCACCTCCTGTCAACACCTCTTTGGGGTCATCCCCAGGTTTAAGGGATGGTCCTTCTGCCTGGGTATCGACTGTCAGGGCACACACCCTGACTAGCCCGGACCTGGACCCGCATCTGGACCTGCTTCCACCTGCCACGCTTCCCACATGCATGCATGCTCCACGTGCCGCATGCTCCAGGCCCAGTTCCTACCCCTTCATGTGACTTCCGGGTATCCCCGGAAGTTTTCCTGATATGGTGGCCACTGTGGGAAGATGAGAAGTTAGCTTCCTTCTCATCTTCTTACCCACAGTAGGTTGTGCCCTGGATAGGGCTGGTTACACCAGTAGGCTGTGGACCATTGGGGAGGGTCATGGGGACCCAGGAGTCATCCCCTGACATCGTCCTCGCCATGCACAGGGGGAAGTGGCATGGCTCCAGCCTGATTAGGACTGGAATTAGATGCCAAGGGTGCATCTAATGGCTCAGCCTGACAGGAGCTGAGCTGGCTGTTTCCAGCTGTGGGTTTTGGCACAGGAGTGCACATAGACCTATTGACCTTCTGCTCCACAGAAGGTGTCCCAGCTACCCTTCTAGGTCTCATTTGAAGGTCTGGCAGGTTCAAGATCAGCACATATCAACATTGATCAAGAAGCAGCAAAGTTGAAAGGAACTCACCAAGCAAAAAAAAACTGTAAGGTGGATAGTAGTCATGGGTAGTATCTACCTGAAGTGTGTAGCTTAATTGAGTTGAGGGCCTGGTTCCCAGTCCATCAAAGATATTCACTGTAATATTCAATGGGGAGTAAACAGGCTGAAGAGCCATTTTTACACCCCATGCCACTCTATATACAGAAGTAAATGTACACTGAAGTCAGCATACACATGCAGCTTTGTAAACAATAGACAAGTGCACAAAGGCACGCTGTTACAATAGGGGGTTTCACAATGAGCTAAAGTGGTCCTAAACTGGGTTGTAAACTAGACTTAAAGTGACCTGAGTTGAGGGACACTTAAGAGTTCAGGTTAGATGGGAGTTGAGAAGCATTCACGATGGACTGTCCCAAACTAGTCCCAAACTAGCCCAACACTTGAGGCCACAGCTGGCTCCTTATCACCGACACCACATGGCTCTAAATGGATTATGCAACTCATCGCTGCTGCCATCCAACATGTCAAAGGCCAAAGATGCCAACTCTTTGGTGGCATGTGGGAACTATTTTATCCTTTTTGCACACTGGGCCCCCAATGGCTGTGGTATTTTAAGCATCAGCACTTTGGAGTAGGGTGAGAGTGATCTCCCTGTTGGATTATGAGTCACCAGCTGCTTCAGTGATCCCACCTCCATTTTAATCCGGTCTCTCCAATGCATCTGTGCACTATCCAACCCTTTGCATGGTATCATATATATATGTCAGAGACCGGATACGGGATGAAGGAGACGTCCCTGTGTGTTATGGGGATGAGGAAAATTCCCCATTCCTCGATCTGTTCTTATAGTGGGAAGATGAAGGTCATGTCTAGTCTGTACCATAATGGGATAAGTAATCGATGAGTGGTCCCAGTCTTGTCTGGGAGGGGACGATCGAATTCCCATCGATCGTGATTGGTGATGTAGTGAGCTATTAAGGGATTGATGGTAGGTAGTCGTAGATATCAGGATGGACGAGTCAGCCATGGGTACTTGGCGCTCCTCAATGGAGCGTACTGTGTGCAAGGTCGCAACTTGTGAGATGGGTGAGAACTTTGTATAGCTGCCATCAGGTACTTGGCGTTCGCAGTGTGAACGTACCGGTAGCAGGTTGATATCATATGCGTGCAATGAGGATTGACTAACAGGGCCTTTGGTGACTTGGCATTCCCAAAGGGAACGTACCATTGGCGGGGAAACATGATGACTGATGAAGGAAGAAACAGACAGTGGATGGGCGGCTACTTGGCGTTCATGTAGTGAATGTGCCGGCATCACGGGAAAGTGGGCCTCAGAGTATTCACGATCTCTATGATTGTGATGTGACGTTGTGTGTCGAGTACTGGGGGAGAGCGGAGTGATGAGGACCCATAGGGTACAGATTCCGTAGGACGAAATACATGTCGAGAGTCTTCGACTCGCAACCTCGAGTTCTCACAGCGAGGGCCATTAGAGGACTCGATATAACCAGACATATAAGACATGTTGAGAGTTGTACAATCACACGCGTTCGGTTGAGTCACAGGAGGGTTGTTACAGAAGACGACACACAAGACAGTTGTAGAGCAGTTGTTAGTTAGCGGGAACCGCCTTCGGCGGTTTCCATACAAGACACGTGACTATCTACAAATGGTAAGGTTGCGGGAAATCCCGTGAAACACAAGTAACCTTGGCCAGCACCAAAACCCCAATGGGGAAAGCTTTGCACGAGGGGGGAGGAAAGGGTAGAACGAATAAGGAGGGTAGGGTATCGGGATAGAGGACAAAAGAGAGAAAGAGGGGAAGTGATAGGGAGGAGAAGTCCGTGACCATGCAATGGATATGGTCGTTGGAGACTCCATATCTGTAACACCGTGGCAGAGGGCTTTTGTAAGGAATGGAGGGTGGAGCAGCTGTTTCTTTATTCATCTTTATTCTTGTTGTATACAATGTAAAACAACTGTATTTACATTTGTATGGCTCGGGCTCGGGTAAAGGGTTCTTTACTCTTTACCCTCACCCCTGTCAAATCTAAGCTCAATACAGGCTACGATCTTGACAGCCAGAGGACTGAGGAGTCACCCAGGTCAGAACCCACACCGACCTTACAGCTTTGGCCTCAGCGACTTAGACCAGGAGCGCTGTGCCTAGTTACATGTCCATGCCCTAATTTACTAACTGGCAAAGAGAACTAGAAGAGGGAAACTCTAGTCAATTTTATCACTAGGGTGTAACCTATCTACAAGTTATGTATATATAGTTACATAGGGGGCAGGCCTGTGAATGGTGGGACCAAGTGGAGTGGAGCTAATGGAGTTACATGTTAGCTGACTGAATATTACCAATGAGTCAGGTTACAGGGTTAGTGGAGTGGTGGCTATAACCCAGAAATGGAAAGGAGGGATCAACCTGAAGGTAGGCTTGCAGGGCAAGCAAGTGAATTTCCCAGCGGTGTAGGAGAAATAACGGCCACGCTATGGAAACCCATTATGGAAAAATGCCAGATAAATCACAAAACCTCATACGACAAGTAGATATGAGAAAATAGAAGGACCTGAATTTTTACGAATTATTATGACTATACACGATAAATCGAAAGAAAGAAAAATAGCAAAAATACTTCAAGCTCACCATCAACGAGACGGAATTCTCGGGGGAATTTATAGCAAATATTAAACCAAGAATTAGGACAATTGACCAAGATTTGACTATAAAAATAACCAGAGAACCTCCATGGAAACTACTTTCCCACGTCCACACACGTAGCCAAGGATGGAAGTACCACGGAACAAAGATTCCTCAGGAACTAATGCAAAAGTCAAAGTCGTGTTTATAATAGGAAATGTAGATGTCCCCCAAAAGGAACCAATGAGAGTGATTACAGGGGAAACTACCGATAACCGACGGAGATATGACTAAAACTCCTGCAAAACGAGGACAATGTCTAAAAGGCAAGCGTGAAGATTAACTAGTAACGACCGAGACAAGCTTGATAGCCCATTAGAAAGGAAGGGATCTAAACTTAATCCTCCCAAAGTTTCATAATAAAAGGATCATGCGTTAATGAGATATCCAATAACGGGAATAGCAACATCAAAAGTCCGAGCTCAGGGAAAAGACGATGTTTGCATAAGATCCATAATTAAAACATACAACGAAATTTATACAGAAATTATTAAAAATGGGGAACTATAGTTATGCAAAGTTTCAGCCCAAACGGTCCAGCCGTTGTGAAGTTATACCCATGACGGGAATATAGAAATCCGCATCATGTGTAATGACACGTGAGGGTGGCGATGTGCAGGGAACTGGCCGTCGGAACCGAGATCCGCACTTCGGCAGATTGCGAAGACCAATTTCCATCCAAATAAGGAAGAGCCTGGTCAAAACAAAGCACGGAAAGTGCAAAACAACCTTAGATCATGAGGGAAAAATCTGAAATAAATCACAGAAGCCCATATGAAAGAAATAAACACCCACGCATATCATAAATCCCGAACAATTAAACGAAAACGGCTCCCGCATATGAACGACTATGGAACGATGCATGTGATTACCGAATGTGCACATGAATCTTTGCTAACTCAACGAATACCAGGAAATAGGACACAATCTTAGTACCATTGGAAAGGTGGGAATAAATAAAAATTTATGATACCAAGAACGTGAGAAAACATCCAGAAATGAATGAGATACAAGGACCTGAAGTTAGAAACCTGAAAACGCATGGGAAGACAGCTTCAAGAGGTCCAGAGTCCTAAATAAAATACATAAAAATATGATATTTCAAGGACAACCTACTATAACAACCAACAATACATATGGAGGATTAGGATGTGATAATACAAAAGGAATCAGGAATATGAACGAAATTCACGAAAACCACTAAACTACGACAGACCATGGCAGGAATTTTAGGGAACGATGTTCTAATGAAGTGGAGAGCTATAACACATTCGTTTGAGTAATTCTTGACTACTAGCAACTTTTTCTTTCAGTTTTAAACCTGAATAATCACTCATTTATCATTTCAGTCTCATTTTAACTAAATGTCACTAAATAAAATTGGAATAAATCAGCTGAAGGTCTCAGCACAGCCGTATGCATAGTAATGCGAAGTTTGAATTCAGAATCATCGAGTCATAGCAAATTTAATGGTATATATAGGGAATTTGAAATAGGTAACTGCGACAAATACAGCGCAGTCAAGTTCCAATTAACCATTAAAATAGCTTAGGCAAGGGAGGACAATAAGAATTCTAGGCGCAGTCTGACCGCAGTAGAACTGCAGTTCAGTGCAGCATAAGCGCAGTAGAACTATAGCATGAAAATTTCATTTTTTATTCAGTTTGAGAAAAATACACTGTAAATAAATCCTGTAAATAGAAGGTAGAGCGTGAAAAAGGAAGGCGACCCAAGAGTATAAAAGGGAGACCCTTTCTGCAACTTTTTGCCCCCCTTAGAGAAGTAAGAAAATAGAGTATTATTTTTTCTCAAGCATTTCTGGTTGTCACTCCAGTGCGAAAAAGTGATATACAGTTAAGATTGCCACTGTAGTAAAAGGCAGCAATAAAGGAGAGAAATATTAAGTAGATATTTCAACAGGAGAGCTGGTTAACACTCCAGATTTCAAAGTGTAAACACAAACAGTTATTTTGCTACTGTTAAACAAGCAATAAAATAGACAAAAATAAAACAAACTCAAGGACACTCCAAACACAATCCAAATCCATTAACTGATTAGAATCTTTGAAACTTCACCAAGTAGAAGATAAATCCAAATTAAAACAACGCTACACAGAATTACACCTAGACAAATTAAGAAATTTCAATAAAGAAACAGCTCCGCAGGGCTCGGTTTATCTGTAAGTCAATTCCAGAACTTTAAAACTAACCCATAAAAATTAGAATTAGCCAAAACACCAGATTGGTACTATATTTACAATAATAACACTAGTACACTTCCCATCCTAACTAAAGAACCAGGGAACAGCTTGGTGGTGGTCTCGTTTGAACCTCCCAACTGACCTTCCTTTGTTCTCTCCTTCAGCGGAGCAGGGGTGCGCTAGTGGATGTTGGAGCTGTCCAGAGGCCTTTGGGACTCCATACTTAGGGAGTGTAGCTAATATATTGGATTGAGGGGTGGTGACCATTGAGGGAGTCGGAGGTGATTGCGGAATACAGAGGCTCCGAGGTTAGTGATGAAGGAGCAGAGGTAATCTGGAAGGACCGGAGGTGGTGGAGGATGATGGCTGTGAATGGATATGACAATATACACCTATCTGTCACTTATGGCCACTGCCCTTTGCAGTCCACTTAAGTCCCCCACTATAGTGCAAGTGTAGCCACTGAGTGCTAACACCTTACCAGGCTAGTCATAGCAACACTCCCTGAACCCACTTTGGAGCACAATTATGGTGATGCAATAGCTTGAATCCACAGTCTGTGTTATAGAGAGCACATAATTGTCCAGAAGCAGAGAAGGGACTCAGTAAGGAGGGACCTTGGCCTCAGCGACTCAAGTGGAGCGCTGTGCCACTGCTTTGTTGTCTAAGGTGGTCCTTAACTTCAGGTTAGCAAGGGGGAGTCTCTTGGGGACAATCCAGTCGATTCTGATTCTAGTCATCAACTCTAGTTGTCGACTTCAGACTAGGGGTACAGGAAACTAAGTACAGAGTGTATATATAATAATACAGGAGTGGAGTCAGAGAACCAAAGGGAACTGGAAGGAGATAAAGGGGGACTGGATGAGGGAACAACCCCAAGGGTCAAGGGTTGGAACTCTCTGGTGCTTCCAAAAGGGCAGGGCCAAGAGGGGAAGGAGTGGAGTGGGTTGTGGGGAATGTGTAAGGAGTCCTTATTTCCCATTACATAATTGTATAATTGTCTTGTAATAAACAGTACTAGAGACCTTAAACCCGTGGGTGTGTCACGACCCGACATATCTGTCACTTCCCCTATGCATCCTAGTGCCACTGGTCCATCCCGCCCACTATCATCATCATCTGTCCACCCATCTGTCCACCCATCACCCTCATCTGCACTTCCTCCCTCGCGCATGTACCTTCCAACCTAGGTTGCCCGCTTCATTGTTGTCCACCCCAGCTGGACGGCTTGCTAGACGGCCGGATGGCCTTTTCTCTTTTGTCCACTTGCGGACTATTGTTCCTCCTATTGTTCCTTGCTTGCCTTTTGTTGACCAGTTTGCCAATATTGATTATTTGTTCCTTTCTTCATTCATTAATATCGCGCTTGATCCGCCACTCCTTCTGGGCCGGTCTCATTTAGTTACTTGTGTTTATAATGCATGTAGGTTACACCGGATGTACCTCAGTTCGTATATCGACTTGGATTCCCCCTCTAAACTCTTATCCTCATCGTAAGGCTTCTGTCTGAAATTGGGACACCAACGTAAGAACGAAGCGCAGCGCTCCACCTGAGTCACTGAAGCTAAAAGTCCCACCCCTCCGACCTTACGAGCCCAGACAACTTCGTGCACCTTGCAGGTCACCCGGATACGCTTCTGGCACGTTCCTGACAGGGTGCTCGTTCCTTGCACACCCACGTGTTCTTCAGTCTCTAGCTCCTGCAGAGGGCATTGGGCTCCGCCCCATGCAACGACATCCTTGTTATTATTGTTCCCCATGTGCTAAAGAAATAATGGGATATATGGTGATTGTTTATGCACCAAGGGGCCAGCCCTTGAACCCCTGCTCCTGCAGAGAGCTATTGGGCATTGCCCCAAGCCCCACTCCTGTGGAGAGCCTGGGCTGCGCCCCAAAACCCTGCTCCTGTGGAGGCCATTGGGGCGTTGCCCCAAACCGCACTCCTGCAGAGAGCCTTGGGGCTGCACCCCAACCCCCCCCCCCTCCATTAATCATGCACAGAAATGAGAAAAGCCTATTCTTGTTCCCTTGTGCAAGTAAAGATGCAATGTGATATATTAATCAATCAGAACATCATGATACACTACATTTGGTGTCAAACGATCTTGTTGCCCAGGAGGGAAAATTACCTTAATCTTTTCAGGAGAAGTCACCCTTGATAGTGCCACATAAAGTTGTCCATGGCTGAAGCATGGTGCACGCAAATCAACCCCTACATTCTTCACAGACTGCCCCTGTGCCTTGTTTATTTTATAGCAAATGCCAATGCAACTGGAAACTGGCGCCGTTGCAGGATAAAGTTCAATTGCCCCAAGTCTGATGGTGTGAGTGTCATTCTTGGAATGAATGCAACTTTCCCATGATGAAACCCTCCAAGGATGTGGGCTTGGATGACCCACCTTCCCAAATGCTCAACACACAGGCATGTTCCATTGCAAAGTCCATCTGTCACTGAAAGGTTGCACAGGAGAATAATTGGAGATCCCACTTTCAGTGCCAATTTTGGACGTGGAAGACCTGATGCATTGATGGAGTTAAGATACTCTGCTGGAATTGGTTCTGGATGATCAACACCCTCTTCAATGATAGCAGAATCTGCAGAGTCATAAATCATCAACTCCCTTGGGAATTTCTCCAAGATCTGATCATTGATGTCATGGACATCAGCATTGCATGGAGCAAGGATCATACGATCAGAAAAGTACTGATCTGGATGGTTAGGAGTGGCAATGTCAGGATATAGTCTTCAAGTGTGGCACCTCTTGAAATGACCATGGATTGGGGAAGTTGGACATGAGTTGGGGAGTGTTGGCTGCATCCATGACCCAGATCAAGGAGCCATGCAGCGAATTGGATGACCTCAGGAAGTGCCCCATTCTCCAGACGCATATTCTGTGTCAAATGGAAGACCAAGAGGTTCCTCCAGATGGGAGATTTGCAGAGGGTTTTACGCACAATTGTTTCTCTTGAACCTTTTGGGATGACTGGCAAAACTTGCTGGAAATCTCCTCCAAACACCATGGTCACACCTCCAAATGGACAATTATTGTTGCGTAACTCCTGCAAAGTCCTGTCAAGAGCCTCAGGTAAATGACGTGACAGCATAGGAGCTTCATCCCAGATGCATAGCACATTCTGGGTAGCGAGAATGTCACCTAATGGAGAATCACGATGGATATTGCAGGTGGAATCCTCATGTATCAGGAGTGGGATTTTGAAGGTAGAATGAGCTGTGGCACCATCATGGAGAAGGATAGCAGCTACTCCAGAAGAGGCAGTGCAAAACACGACTTCACCCCTGCCATGAATGGTCTTGGCAATGAGGTTGTAGAGGAAGGTCTTGCCTGTGCCTCCAGGACCATGGATGAAGTATACACCTCCCCTTTCATGCATAACAGCAGCAACAATGGCATCATATGCAATCCGCTGCTCAGCATTCAGCAATGGAAGTGCACGATGAACCTCCTGACGAAGTGCATGATGGTCATAGCGTCTGTGCTGAGCTAAGAGAGGATTGCCAATGATGCGATCCCAGTCGATCTCTGAACAGGGCATAGAGGGAAAGGAGACAGACATGTCTCTTCCAGCCTGACACATCAACGCTTCGATCAAGTGAAGGCCATAGTCATAGACCTCTTCCTGGGTTGGTACTTCATGCAACTCCCTCAGAATAAGGATTCATTGGAGGTCATCACAGATACTGGGATGGAACTCATTCCAGAGGGCTTCAGGGTGAGCAGGATTGCAGTGGAGGAGGATGGAGGTGAAGAGTCAGCGAAGTGCCAATCCAGTTTGAAGGAGAGCTGCTTCCCTGAGGCAAAGATGCCATTCACCATCATCTTCAAGCAGTCCACAGGCAAGACAGGCTTGGCGAAAGGTTGGATGGATGATGCCATCGACAGTCCTGAGACTCTCAAAGCCAGTGGCACCACGAATGACTGTAAGCAGCAGCCTAAGGTAGAAGCGTTCACCTGAAGCTGGTGCAGCTGCATACATACATCCAATGGCAAAGAAAGGCCAAGCACGTGGGTTCCAAACCTTGTCTCCCTTCATCCAGACAAAGTGCTGGGGAAACTCCTGATAGAGGAAGCGTGTCAGGGTACCAAGCTGCTTGGACTCTAAGTCGAGGGATCCCAAGCCTTTGCTGGAGCTGAGGCCGAGGGGGACAGGATCAGTCTCAATGGGGGAACCCGGCAAAGTGGATTGCAATAGGGATTCCAGCTGAGCAGCGAGGGGAAGTGAGAGAAGAAAGTTATCTTCCTCACTCGCTACCCAGGGAATGATAAAGTCAGTATACCCAGCGAAGCGGGGCCGCTCTGCAGAAGGAAATATAACAAATGTCTGTGCCAGTCCGGGGATGATGATCAGGCTGTGCGGGTATGGGGCAGGTGTGTCATCAGTTGTGTGTAAGCAGTCCAGACTTAACCGGATTGTACTCTGACAAAGTGCCTTGCATAACCTCGAATGAGTGGATTGGCCTTTGATAAAAAAAAATTAGTTGATGTTGTACAGAAAAATGAAAATTACTCACTGCAAAGTAGGCTGTGAGTTTTGTCTGCTGATTGCGCCTCAGAATCCCTCAATGTTATCTTCTTCATTGAACACAACATGCTGCATACCCTCCTCATGCACAGGGAGACGGATGATGTTGGGCTTGTGGACATGAAGCTCATACTCCATGAAGCACCAGAATGCCTCACATGCACCAATCCACTGAGAGTCCAGGTAAATCTTGACTTCATCTTCCCCAAGCACAGCAGTTGCACGGTCTGGTCCCTTCACCATGTACTTGTGGATGTACTTGGTCCCTTATATTGTAGGGAAATTTAGCATTTGCATATCAACAACAGCTGAAAAGGATGCTCACCTCCATATATGTTTGCACAGAACTCTACATTGACATGGCATCCCAAACGGAGCAAGAGATGGGGGTTGTAGGGGACGACATGCCTGTTGGTCAGCTGTTTGCCAGCCTTCTCAACTATCCTTCCATCATCCGACGGCGATAGGTTGGATAACCACCTTCATCCAAGGTTGTAGAATCTTGAAGGGTTTGGGAAAACCTTTCTCACAATGTCCACCATCATCAAGGCAGCAGTTGCGATCACAGACATGGATCATGCACTGGACGACCAATGCATATAAGGCAGGCTCTGTCTGTGGATCAGGGATTTCAGCCCTGATAACAGCATCCATCCCTTGGCTGGTGCTCATTTTGGACCCAAATGAGGATATGAGCATGGGGAAGGCCACACTTCTGGAACTCGATGACATGGACATGTGCAATTGTCTTGCCAAAGAGAGGATCTTTGTCAAGATCTTTGAGGAATTTATGTACTTCTGATAGAAGACTCGACAAACAATGTCCGGTCTGTCAGAAGCTTTCTGGCCAGGTTCGAGAGCAGCTTGGATCTCTGGCCATTGGGGATTGGCTGTGATGGTGACAAAGTACGATGCAAAGCCAAAGAAGTGGGTGATGGCCATGGAATCTTGGAAGAGCTGGAGCATATTGCGAGTGCTGCCAGGGTGGGAGGATGGAAGGATGATTCGATGGCCAACCTGAGCAGGGTCTTGGTCATTGCGAACAGCATCAATGAGGCCTTGGCAGCATTCTGCATGAATGGCCCTCTGATTTGCCCTGACCCAGTTGAGTCGCATTTGCTCATTTGCAGCCCAGTGATCGACCAAATACTGCAGGAATAAGTGGCCTACAATAACATGTGAGTAAAGTGATCATATATATGGTTTTAGAATTACATACCACCATGTAAAAGAAGGCTTGAGTCTGAGACCCACTGACCATTCTGATTTTGGATCTCACGCTTGAACAGGCGATAGGCATGGAATCGGGTGTGAGTGACTTTTGTGACCTTCCTCCACACCACAGCGATGCCTGGTTCCTCATCATCATCACCATCGTTGTTGTGCTCCTCATCACGACCTTCATCCTCATCAGCAGCTTGGGCATCATGGAAAGGAATCCCCAGATGCCAACCACACTCTCCATATGGAAAAAGAAGGAGTAGTGGAGGGGAGTATAGGCAGGGTGGGACTCAGAGATATGCTGAAGTGGGCCACCGACTCGATGCAAAATGATGTCACATGTGTTGTCAGCATCTGTACCATCGCCAGGAATGATGGCTGCGATCTCATCCACAACAGGTGCATTGTAGCACCATTGATCTTGGTGGATGTCAACATGAATCCGTAGAGGGAGGTTACGCTGATCAGGAGGGGTGTTACGCATTCGCTCATGCCCAGTTCTGTTTTACATATATATAAGTGCACTGTTTGCTTTGGATCTGCATGCCTCACCTATATACTTGCACCCAAGGGTTATGCTCCACCATGAGATCGTGCAGGTCAAGCATGAGCTGTGGGTCTTGGTCTGCATTCTGATCGACATGGAGTTGGTTCATGTGGCGTCTTGCTGCATGTCATGGGAATCATAGATGTAGAGCTGAGCATATCTTGGTTGTTCCCCTTCCTGTGGCAGCAGTGAACGATGCGATGGTACAACAACCCATGGACTTGAAACGTGTATGGCCCAGCACCTGGGATTCGCTGGTTCATGCGATTCACGAAACCATCCTCAACTTTCATCCCACATGAGACAAATGCGAGTGCAGCATTGTAGCGACGAATGTTTGTTTGAAACTCTCGAGCTTTGGTCTTGAATGCTTCTGATTCGTTTGGGGAGTGAGAGTGGACCGTGAGGAGCCGCTGGAGCAGTGGAGGTGGGGGAAGTGGGTGAGGGAGTTGAACTTTTCCTTGCAGACAGCAAGAGCCGAAACGTGGGTGATTGACTCGTGAATTTGAAAGTTTCTCCCTCTCCCAGTGCAAAGCACCACAGTGGGGCAACGAACGTTCATTCTGCCAAGATCATTCTGATGGAGTTTGTATGTTTGGACCCTCTCTATATGGGAGCCAATACTGCTGGATGATCTGATGATCAGGATGAAGGGGTACTGGGGGACGAAGTGGGGATGGAGGGAGATTGCGACCACGTGCACGTGGTGCTGGTGGAGGAGAGGGGAAGCGGCGGCCAAGTGATTGGGCACGCTTGCAATACCACCTCTGGGACCCTGTTGTAGCCCATGCTCTCCTTGGCTGGTAAAGATTGCTACGAACATGCCTGCTCGACCACGGGCCCTTCCACGGGGCCTTCCATGGGGTGTTCCACGACATTAAGTGGCCGATGAGGGGGCAATTGATTGTAGGCTTGCAAGCGTTCCAGAGCTGCAGCATCTCCCTGATTTATGCGATCCAACTCTTGTGCCCATCGATCATGTGGCAGAGGCTGAGGGGGCTGTTGGTAAGGAGCAGGAGCACTGCGCAGTTGGAGAATGGAGGCGGCGTTCATCACGACTTTCTGAGCGGTGGGCACGTCGAAAAGTTTCAGGACTTGGTGTTCGTTGTGTTCATACTTCAGGCCGTGATTGTCTCTCATCAGCCCTAAAGATTGGGCATGAAACACTGTTGATGATTGAGTTTAAGTGGGAATCTCACATTGTGATCACAGTTTTGCAAGATTTTGCAAGATTTCCCCCAGAAGTGGCAACAGAGTGTTGAGTTGCTCAATATCAGAGATGATCCAAGTGCAAGATTGAGTGCTATAGTTAACAGGGGTGCAGAAAGCACAGAGAGTGTGTGAGGGGAGAGGGAGAGAGAGAGAGTTGATCCGATCACCGATCAAAGTCACATGACTTGTTCCATTGAATTGAAAAGCAGGCAAAGTAGACAATTGCATATATCTCGCTTGATACTGGACCAAATGTCCTGAAATTTGAACCATTTATATATTATTAACGCAAGCATTACATATTTTTACATATTTTTAAGACATCTGTGAGGCGTTGGAGGCAGTTTCCCACGCACAGATCATCCGCGGAGCTGACAGTGGATTTGTATCTCTGTCAGTTCTTGACCGTTTCTCGTCGGGTTTTGCAATGGGCCCGTATTAACCTCCTTTCCATTTATTATTGTTAGTGCAAGTCGTGAATCGGCGTGTATGAGGAAGTAGCACGATTTTTCCACAAATAAACCATGTACATTAGTATCTCTGTCAATTCCCATTCGTTTTTCGTCGGGTTTCTTTTGATGGGCTCGGACCACCTCCCTGGTCATTTTCTATCATTGGTGCAAGCCGCGAATGAGCGCGTATGAGGCGGTAGGACATGTTTTTACATTTTTTCACAAAAAAACCATGTACATTCGTATCTCAGTCAATTATCATTCGTTTTTCGTCGTTCTTTTTGTACATGCTTGTACAACGCCCTCATTTTTATATTATTGGCGCACATGCGAATGAGGGTGTATGAGGCGGTGGGATGTTTTTTCACATTTTTCACACAAAAACACATGTACATTCGTATCTCTGTCAAATCTTGTTGTTTTTCGTCAAGTTTTTTTCAATGAGCTCGTCCAAACAGCCTCTATACCGTATTATTAACTTTAGTCATCAAACAGCCTGTATGAGGCCGTGGACACTTTTCCCATGCACACACTCGCTGGATGGGCCACCACTCATATCTCTCTCAGTTTTCAACCGTTTTGCATGGGGTTTTTTGCAATGGGTTCATGCCAACGTCCTCTCCATTCGTTATTATTGCCTCACACAGGTCATCCATGCAATGGCAAGATGCCACCTTGAGCTTGGCGCGGGAAAAGCTTATATAATTACTTGGAATCAATACATTCAACCTGACTTCATTGTAGAGAGACCTTTAACCCATGGGGTGCTCGTTCCTCGCACACCCACACGTTTAGCGGTCTCTAGCTCCTGCGGAGGGCATCGGGGCTGCACCCCGAACCCCCCTGGGGCGTTGCCCCAGACCCCATTGGGGCTCCACCCCATGCAACGGCATCCTTGTTATTATTGTTCCCCATGTGCTAAAGAAATAATGAGATATATGGTGATTATTTATGCACCAAGGGGCCAGCCCCTTGAACCCCAGCTCCTGTGGAGAGCTATTGGGGCGTTGCCCCAAGCCCCACTCCTGCGGAGAGCCTGGGGCTGCGCCCCAAACCCCCTGGACATATTTGATTATTTTTTACACCAAGGGGCCAGCCCCTTGAACCCCTGCTCCTGCGGAGGGCCATTGGGGCCTTGCCCCAAACCCCACTCCTGTGGAGAGCCTTGGGGCTGCACCCCAAACCCCACTCCATTAGTCATGCACAGGAATGAGAAACACCTTCCCCAATCCACTGGGAGTGAGGCCCCTGCATTGTTTTTCTTCATTTTCTGGCCATTTCACGAAACCCACCACCCCAACCACTCCCCATCACATGATATTCCTTGTAAGTTTATAAAACAGTGTTCCCCATGTTGCCATGATTTTTTTTGATTTTATTTTATTGAGAGCACCTTACTTTTATTTTTATTCTATACTGTCCCATGTTGCTGTGAATTTTCTGGATTTTAATTTGCATAGAATACCTTGGTATTATTTTTCTTGGTTTTCCCACATTGCCGCAATTTTTTCAGATTTTATTCTATATAGAATACCTTGGTTTTATTTTTGGTTGTTTCTATTTCATGTTGTCCCACATTGCCGTGAATTTTTCGAATTTTTACCTTACCTGGAACCTTAGTTCATTTGGTTCTGTTGTTGGAAACTCCGGATTTTAATCTCAGTTTAATCCCATTTCATGTGACTAATCAGGTGGATCCGTGCGCGCCTCAGAGGAGGCCGTCTTGTTCTGCACTGTCGCAGTGCGGATGGAACAAGACGGACGAAACCCTCCTCTGGGCCCAAACTTGGTCTCAGACCAGCTGCGGGAAGAGACAAGTTGCATCCGGGAGCGAGATAAATAGCGCACCTTATCCACTCCCCACCTGCCTGCGCAATCGTACTACAACGTCTAACTGGTAAGTTAACGGTAGTGCGATGAGGCTTCTAACCGTGTGTGCTGGCCCCGCTCCTCAGGCCTGCACACGGTTATCCCTGCTCTCGCTATCCACTAAACGCGCACTTACTCTTACTTTCATAGTTCTTAACTGAATCTCCGCGCTTCTCTAATCGAACTCGATCATCTATCGATCAACTACGCTTACATCTTATGTCGCATCATGCAGCTCAATCCATCTCCGCGGCAATGCGTTCCAGTCACTGCTCGAGGCCGTGAGTACGGTCGAGCAGCTCGATGAAGTCGTCAGGCGATACAATGCCAACCAGATCCCACTTAGAGAGGCGTACGCCACCCTCTCCGAAGCCGTCGCTGCGGATCAGTCCCTTAACGAGGAGCAGCGCAGGGAAACGCTCGTCCGATACGGCGACGAACTGGAACAGTCAGCAGAGGCAAGGATCCGAGCTCGAGCACGAGGAGACCGTGACCTTGATGGAGGTATCGCCCAACAACAGACCTCGGCCGAGCAGGATGGGACTGTCCAATCGAACCCTAATGTCACGACTCGGACTACCTCTCAAGTCGGACAACCCACCAATCAAGCCAGTTCCGGACGGCTCCGTGGAAACGAGGTTTTCAAACGAGTTGCCGATGAAGAAAGTGACCATCGTGCCAAGTATGCGTGGAACTGGAAATTCGGGAACGGAGGACCACCTTGGGATGCCAGCGAGGAGGCCATGCTCACCAACGCCGAGAAGACACAACTCCTCAAGAACGTGTACAACACCAACGTCAAACGTGCCGTCCGAAGTCTCATCTGTCAGGGCGGTCAACCTGAATTCCCACCATACCTCTGGAAGGACATCCTTGGGGACCGACTCGTCGACTTCGGACACTTGGTCGAAGATAGGCGCTCCCATGCCATCCGATATGAAGACTCCGTTGACCTCGGGAATGGGGTTCAAATCTCGACTGGGTCGAGTAGCCGGAGCAAGACCAAACTGGCAAACGAATCACAATGGACGGAGGCGTGGGACAAATATGTCGCTGCGGTCGTATGGGCATACCCCCACCGTGGTCCGGAGCTCCATGAGTACCACCGTCACATCGTCAAGCGTTTCAGCAGAAACCGGAATGTCGCCCTCAACATCGAATACAACCAGGCTGCAAGGAAGTTCTTCCAGGAAACCCACCGAGCATTCTCCGACATTAATGCGCTCAACGAAATCATCCACGACATCTACCTCGGAGGAGGAGACGGAGATACCCGGGGAGAAGGTAAGCCTGGAAAGTCGGCTGGAGAAGCAGGGAGCGACAAGGCGACCGGAGCTGGGGAGAATGTCACCAAAAAACGAAAGCGTGGCAACAATGATTACCCGATCTGCCGAGAATTCAACAAAACGGATGGATGTTGACGCTCCGAATGTCGCTACCTCCACAAGTGTGGATCTTGTGGATCCAGTGCCCATGCCGAGCCAAAGTGTCCACAGCAAAAGGAGAAGACAACCACAGGATCTCAATGAGGCCGAGGAGAAGAGCAAACGACCAAGATACATGAGGTTCGTGTTCGGTCAGCATGATATTGGTCAGACACCATCGGCATCGTACACTGAGAGTGCTCAACCTGTCCCGAGCGTCCCTCAAAGTGATTATAGATATCAAGACATCACTATGACTATCAAGGACAACCCGAGCCTGTTCAAAATCGTTACCCCTATCAACGTTGACCGTTTCGAAGTCCTCCTGAAATCACACCCGAATCGTGATCTCGTCAGATCTGTATGTGATGGACTGCGGACTGGGTTCTGGCCCTTTGCAGATGTCGAGGACCCGAAGAGCGTACCGGTAGGAATTGTAGAGCGTGCGAAGGGTGCTCCTGAATTGGACGATGAATCGGTCGAATTCCTTAGACGGCAATGTGCTGCCGAGATGGGCCTGGACCGATACTCCGAAGCATTTGGGGACCAGCTACTGCCTGGGATGGTGGCGCAACCTATTTTTACGGTACCGAAGAAAGGCTCATCGAAGCTGCGGCTTGTCAACGACCATAGCGCAGGGGAGAAATCCCTGAATTCGCTGATCCCGAGTGAAGGCGGGTATGTAGTCCTGGACAATCTAACTGACCTTGGGACCAATATCCGTGCCATCATGAAAGAGAATGGAGGAAGGAGGCCAGCTCTTCTCTGGAAATCTGACGCATCTCAAGCTTACCGACGGCTACCAATGCACCCACGATGGCAGGCACGGCAGGCAACACTGATTGACGGGAAGTACCATGTGGACCGATGTGCAGTCTTCGGGAATCGGGCCTCTGGCCGGCTGTGGTGCTTGTTCTTCGGACTCGTATGTTGGATTGGAATCCATGTTTGCGGGATACGAGGTCTACTTCACTATGTCGATGATGCATTCAATGCAAGCTTCGACAATGAACTTGAACTTTATCCCCCATACAATAGGGAGTTACCACGAGGCCAGACAAGATTCCTTAAATTGCTCGACCACATCGGAGTCCCACACGAGTCGGCCAAGCAACTCTTTGGGACCCAGCTTGAAATCATAGGCTTCCTCGTTGACGCAGAGCAACTCACGATATCCATCTCAGAAGAGGCAAAGGGAAGATTCTGCGCTGCGATACGAAAGTTCGTCCTTGACACCCCGGACAATCTGCGAAGGCAACCTCTGAAGGACTGGCTGAAGACCCTTGGGTATTGTCAGGGCACATACCCTGACTTAGCCCGGACCCGGACCCGCGTCCGGACCCGCTCCACTTCCCACGCACTTCCTGCGCCGCACGCTCTGCGCGCCGCATGATCCGACCCGGATCCCACCTCATGTGACTTCCGGGTATCCCCGGAAGTTTTCGCCATATTGGGGCCACTGTGGGAAAGTGAGAAGTTAACCTTCTTCTCACTTTCTTACCCACAGTAGGCAAGTGTAGCCTACTCTTCATTTATCTATACACTTTCTTACCCACAGTAGTTATGCCCTGAGATGGGCTGTGTTTACAGGCTAGACTGTGGACTGTAGAGAGGGGTCATGGGGACCCGGGGTCCGTCCCCTGACAGGTATGCGAACTGGGTCCTCAACGTATTCCCACTTCTCAAGCCGGCGCTGAACTCGTCATATGAGAAAATCGCAGGGAAGCAGATGATGAATCAAAGCATCTATATAAACAAGCAGGTACGAAATGACCTACTATGGTTTGCTGATTCAGTAGAGTGGATGGAAGGAGTTCGCATGCTGAACGCCGAATCATGGGGGCCAAGCGATGCTGATGTGGTTGTATGGGGAGATGCCTGCAAGATTGGGCTCGCATTCTGGGCACCGGAATACAAAGCTGCGTATATTGGTGACCCGGTAACCCAACCTGACGAGGCATTCAACATATTCTACAATGAAGCTATCACAATACTCGCGGCACTCCAATGGTCTACAACAATATCCCCCCACCGAAGCGACTCGCAATTTACACCGATTCGACAAACTCACTGAACATTTTCAACTCGCTCCGCGCGACAGACCTGTACAACCCAATCCTCATGACGGCTGTCTCGACACGGATAGAGCACAAGATCGACCTCCGCGTCTTTCTAGTGGAAGGGAAGCGGAATGTTGTGGCAGATGCACTGTCGCGACGCAATTTTGAATTGGTGAAAGGTATGTACCCGAAGCTGGTCATCAAACACTTCATGCCTCCGGCGCTTATGAAGCTGGGGGCATTGAAGAAATGAATGATCAGAGGCGCTCCAAGACCCGTCAACCACAGCGCGAGCCTTGGTCCCTGGAGCGCCTCCGGGAGGCTCGAGCAGCTGCCCTGGGAGCCGCTCTTGAGCCTAGCACTGCTCGTACCTATATGTCAGCGCTAATGTCTTACATCAATTTCTGCGACCTCCACCATTTCCCACTACGACCAACGATCGACACACTCACCTTTTACATCGTCTACATGTGTGCCCACATCCAACCAAACTCGGTCTCTTCGTATCTTTCAGGTATATGTTCGGAACTTGAAGCATACTGGCCGGAGGTCCGCGACACTCGCAACTCAAAACTCGTCTCGAGAACTCTAACTGGATGCTCCAAAATGTTCCGCACTCCAGCTGTCAGGAAGAGGGCTCTAACCGAAAGTGACTTGCGGACCGTTCTACAATCAATCCCACCTCAGCCTTCACATGACGATATGCTCTTCCTTGCAATCACCTTCACAGGATGGCACTGCCTCATGCGGCTTGGCGAACTAGTGGACAGCGACTCGGGGGCACTGTGCAACTACCGAAAATCAATAAGAAGATCTTCAGTTAGATTCCACTCCAAACCGCGACCTCACTACGCGTTCATCTTACCAATGCACAAAGCGGACAGGCTGTTTGAAGGCTCAACGGTCGTGCTAGAGAGACGAGACAGTGACTTAGACCCCCTGGGAATCTTCGAACAATACCTGAACGCTTGAGACTATCGATTCCGACACCTCCCCGATTTATGGCTGCGAGACTCAGGAAAGATCCCCACCCGGTCCTGGTTCTTGGGCAGACTGCAAGGAGTCATCACGACGGGAGATGTTGCAGGCCATTCCTTGCGCTCGGGTGGTGCAACGGCGTTAGCACTTGCAGGTACTCCTTTGGAGCGGATACGCGCTA